>NW_006399811.1:1022181-1029836 GCF_000299155.1 Elephantulus edwardii | reverse complement strand
GTCAGTGGCTTCCCTTTTTACCCTACTGGAGAAGTTTTTGGATGTGCATAGGGATTTGAGTCTTAGAAGGTCCCATTCATCTATGTTATCTTCTCCTGGCTGTAGCTTTTCCAGGATACTGGAAAATTTGATGAGTTTTAAATCAAACATTAGAGTTTGAGGCACGCGTGGGCGTGAGGGGTAGAGAAGGAGGTAAAACTGAGAATATTACACACTTAATCTACATTCAGACAACACCTTCAGAAAACTGCCTTGAAAAGGAATTATACCTGGTGATATTTAATCAGGTAACTGTCATTTTATCTCATCATCCTAAGGAAGAAGTAGGAAATATGCTTTAATTTGAAGGGTCAATGATTTCCTTGAATTTCACGAAATGCCAAGGTACTATATAAAGCTGAATATATTTGATAGTCTAAAATTGAACTGTCTGGGAAGAGTCAACTTCAAACACCAGCTGCCAGTTACTCTGTGACAGTTGAAAGCAGTACTGGAATGTTTCTGGTGTCTTTTGAAAGAAGGTCTAGGGGAAGTAAAAAAAACAAAACAAGAAAAACCAAAAAACAAACAAACAAACAAACAAAAAAACAAACCAAAACCCCAACTACATTTTTAGAGAAACACTTGAATCACTACTGGGAAAGAAAACAGAATTACGTTTTCATTAAGGCCAATAGCTAAAAAATTTGCTTTTAGCAAAGAAGCATCTCAACTAGAAACGACAAAAAGCAGTTGGAATGCTAATAAGGGACTGATAGCTCTTCAAACCCTCTTTTTGGAATCTCTTAAGTCACTAGTTAATTGAAGAAATTAAAAAGCAATGAAAGGGCTGTACAGGTAGACAGAGCAGGAAGAAGAATAACATTATTTTCTTATTTTTTTTAAATGTTTTATTAATTTCAATGAAAATTTACAGACTTTGGATTTCCGTTAATTCAGAGTTGCACTTTCCTTCCCTCCCAACCTTCCCTCCTAGTACACAACCCTCTTGGAAAAGTAAAAGAAAAATTCTTTCATTGTTTTATAATCCCTCCCCCCAGATCCACTCCACTATACAGGCTTTGCTCTGGACTCCTGTCATGACAAAAATACCTAGTCACAGGCCCCTTTTAAACAGTTTTCTTCCTCATCTGTTTCAATGCACTATACATTATTGAACCCATCTTTCTGTCTCCCCCCCAGCCCAAGGTCAGTCCTGTTTTACAAAAATGGCACCATGCAATATTTGTCCTTTTGTGACTGAGATACTTCACTCAGCATAATGTTCTCCAGGGTCACCCATTTTGAATAATATTGCATGAGTTCCTGGTTTTTCAATGCAGCACAGTATTCCATTGTGTGAATACATCACAGCTTCTCTATCCATTTGTTTGTTGATGGTCACTTAGGTTGTTTCCAACTCCTTGCTATTGTGAACAAAGCCGCAATAAACATGGGTGTGCATATATCTGCTTGGATGTCAGTTATGGTCTCTTTGGGGTATATTCCCAGTAGTGGAATTGCTGGATCAAATCGTATCTCTATTTGCAACTTTTTGAGAAAGCATCAAACTGCCTTCCACAGTGGATGCACCATTTTATACTCCCACCAACAGTGAATAAGGGTTCCAGTTTCTCCACAACCTCGCCAGCATTTGTTGCTTGTTGTTCTGTTAAATTTTGCAATTCTGACTGGGGTGAGATGGTATCTCATAGTTGTTTTGATTTGCATATCTCTTAGAGCTAGGGATTTTGAACATTTCTTCATGTGCTTATGAATGTCTTCTTTGGTGAAGTGTCTGTTCATATCTTGTGCCCATTTTTCAACTGGATTATTTACCTTTATCTTGTTGTGGTGCTCAAGTATTCTATAAATTCCAGATATAAGTCCTTTATCTGATATGTCATTACCAAATACTTTTTACTTCCCTTTTTACCCTGTTGGAGAAGTTTTTGGAAGTGCATATGGATTTGATTCTTAGAAGGTCCCATTAATCTATTTTATCTTCTCCTTATTGTAGGTTTTTCAGGATACTTGGAAGACTGTTTATGTTGTGGATTAGGACTTCTAGCGTTCTTCCAAGCTCTTCTTTAACGAAGATTATAGTCCTTGGTTTTAGTCCTAGGTCCACGATCCACCTTGAGTTGGTTTTTTTATATGGAGGTGTGGATAACATTATTATGAATTAAATATCCACTATTTAGCAATAATACAATTAAACACTTTTAATATATAATATCATCTAATCTTTAGAATAAATTTGAGTAGGTACTGCCAGTCTTATTTTAAAGATAAACTGAGATATATAAATAAAATAACTTAAAGCCCCACATTTTTACCAATATACTATTCACTGTTTCTTCTTGAACTTGAATGGTTTTGCTAGATTTTCTCTACTAGGGTAACTTCTCTCATACAGACAAAAATGATTCCACTCAAGTAATTTGCTGATCTGTCTACATCTTCTGACACCATGTAAATGACTTTAATTTCTAAATGAGTTTCATTTTCATCTTTATTCATGAGTACTAACCTGAATCAAGGCTTGCCTTCTTAAAAAAAATCAAAATAACAAAAACCCAATCACACGTAAAATGATTACAAAATAAAATCAACTGCTTTGGAAAGCAGTACGCTAAGATTTAACATATGCACACCTAACCCCAGAAATTCCACTCCTAGAACTCCTATATACTCATAGGCATGAACATATGTTTGTCAAAAGACAAGATAAAGAAGGCTCATAGCATCTAAATGCTCACTAAAAACAGAATGGAACAACAGTTAAATTATATAATACTACACACACACACACAAACTAACAAACTCTACCTAAATACAGTGAGCTCTGGTGATGCAGCCTACTAACCCACAGGCAGTATTCTTCTGGAAGATTGAATTCACCAGTGGCTTTGTAGAAGAAAGATGGGCAATCTTCTCCTGTGTGATTTACAGCTTCTGAAAAACCCCTGGAGGGTCAGGTATAAATCTATTTCAATCTATGGCAATGAGATGAAATGCAATAAAGGTATCCCTGGTTAGAAAATATGATTAAGCACATGTCTGTTAGTTGAAAGATTGGAAGGCAGTCTGAATATACCTGGAGGTCTCACAAGCCTGGGGGTCTGCCTCTCAAAGATCACAGCATTGAAAACTCTATGGAGTAGTGCTATTTCACTGTGCATACATGGGATTACCAGGAGTGAGAAGTGATTTCATAGCAACAAACAGCAGATTCAATGCCATGGATGAAGGTCACAATCATGATGCTCAATTTTAAAAGATATACACAAAAGGATAAATAGGTTCTACATCCTGTACAAAGTGTGCAAACCAGTAAAAAGAATCTATCATATTTTAAGTTAGTACAGTGATTAACCTCAGTTCAAATAATGACTGAAAAGGAGCCTTTTGAAATTCAGGAAATGCTATGTTTTTGTTTTTCTATATGTGGGTGCTAGTTTCATTAGTATACTCATTTTGTGAAATAATACAGCATTATATACTAATGTGTGTAAATTTTCCTTTATTGATCTATACTTCAATTTAAAATATTCTTATTAAAAAAGCAGCTCTACTCATGATAGGAGAATAGCATAATATTTATACTGTAATTAATACTTTTTCTTATCTCTTCACACAGAAGTAAACATAAAACACAGAAGGTTTTGTTCTCATCAAGAAACTGATTCTTTTCAATTACTGGTTAACTGACAATCTACAAGTTCTTTTCATGTCAATATAATAAAATGTATTTTAAAACTCTAATTTCAAGTCCTGTTGTCAGCTATATTCAATTAAAGAAAGAAATCAACTTAGTCACCATAAATTCACCCTAAGGTAAACATCTTAAAACCCAGTGTGTGTTTTGATTGTTTGGTGTGGTTGGTTTTGTTGTTGCTGTTGTTTTGGGTTTTTTTAACTCAACTTATATTGTCAAACTCTGTTAAAATTCTTCCTCTTTCTGCTACTAGATTAATTTCCTAATCTTCGCTTCAAGATGAATAAAGAGTTAAAATTCTCAAGGCATACAGGAAACCATGGCATGATGGCATGTTTTTCAAGAGTAAAATCTTTACTGCAATGTCTCTCATTTTCACTTTCAAGCAGTTAACCACAGGACTGCCAGAAACTTGAGGTAGGGTCGCGATGGGTTGGAACCCACCTGACAGCACTGAGATAGGATTTCTGCGCAAATTACTTTGGAGACAATTATATTTTGTTTTGTACTATTGAGTCAGAACTAACCCACAGCTGATCAATCATTCAGTAGGTTTTCAGAAGCAGCAAATTGCATGGGAAAAAACTGCCCATATTTCTCATCTGGAGATGGTGGTGGGCAGTGCAATTCCTTATCACTGAGCTGCGGGAGCTCCCTAATACACGTGGGATTCCTTTGGTTTCTTCTCCCTTCCCCCTGAATATGAACTTTGAAAAATTAACAATTTTCCATGTGAAACAGTCTTCAGTTTCCATTTGGAATGAAATATTAGTTAATACTCATTACCTGTTTCCTTTAAAAGAAATAATAAGACAAAACAAATTATCTATGAAGAATTAAGTATATGTTATACCATTACCCTTACAGTATTTTATCACATATGAAAGAATACCATTTGTTATAAATATTTGATTTTAACTATAAAAAGTAAAGGGACAAAGAGAAAACACAGGCACATAGGAAGCAAACGTTTATTCAAAAATTTCCTTTGCAAAATAATCCCTTGACAAAGATGAGTTAGTGGAAAAAAAACCCAACCTTGAATATCATACAGTATTGTTTCAATAAATTTATTTTGAAAAGCTACTGCATTTTGTCAAAAGATGTCAACATTTATTACTTTGACAAACATGTTACCGTGATTTTAAATTATTATTTATTTTGGAGAGCTATGTGACCTCCTTATACAGCCACAAAGCATAGCTTTTAGTGGAGGGTAAGCAGCAGCTATGATGCTCATATTAATTTTAATGGATATTACAAACTTTCAAATACTATGAGTCACAGTTCACAAGTGAATGGCATATATTTAGGTTTTCCCCCTCCCATTGTAAATGTTGCTAATCTTCTTGAACTGTCACTAGAAAGTTAAGTATCTTTAAGATGAAATTTCCTGAAAAATCTGAGTCCAAGTTATAGGAGACCATGATGCCAGGTAGGAGATCGTGCATGCAGAGACAACTTTCAAAAAATCACCATTCCAATGAACTAGAGCAGAAGGCTATCCCTATTCCAAAAAGCAGTCAATACATTCCAATGAATTGATAGGAGTAAGAATATTCATTTTACTCTCTTTTCTCTAATGAATACTATTAACTCAATCTGGGATGAAATAATCTCTTTCAACCTCTTCCTTCACTAAAGAACAAAGAAGTAATAACGCGCACGCGCGTGCGCGCGCACACACACACACACACACACACACACACACACTTCTGCACAATCATTCATTAGCTAGTTAGTAGTGGATTTCCAATGGCTGGAAACTACACAACAATATTTCAAATACAAGTAAGGCCAGCCATGATGGACAGGTTTCAAGAAGACTAAAACATTATGATGCAATCCTGGCCACTTCTGAAATAATGAAAACACATGAACGGTACCTGAAAATTGTCTGATACAGAGTTGGAAAATTAAGCCTTCAGGTTGGATAGCACTCAAAATTACCACAAGGAAAGAGCCATCATTATAAAAATTGACCAACAGAATGCAGAAATTATTAAATAATATCACTAAAACCACATACAGGTATATCTTAATAAAGATTACTAAAAGATGGCTGGAGCACTACATTGACAAGGAACTGTCAGAAATTAAAGCTGGATTCAAGAAGAGGCCATCATTTAAAAAGGAAAATGATGTGAGATTTGCAGGTATCAAATGAATCTTGGTTGAAAGTGAAAATAAACAGAAAGAGGTTTAACTGTGTTTTCTAGAATACGTAAAGTATTTAACTATGTGTATAATGACAAATTACAGACAATATTGAAAAGAATTAAGTGTTCCAGAAGTAGAACACTTAATTGTTAGGACCTCTACATGGACCAAGAAACATTATATTAGAATAAGAGAACATTGCATGGCTTAAAATGAAGAGAATATGTGTCAATCTGTATGCTAGGCAAAGAAAATGAGAAGCTGGAATAGATGAAGAAGAAGGGGCCATGAAGATTGAAAAAGATTCCTCAACAACCTATAGCAGAGAACTTGAAGCCCATATTAAGGAAAATCAAATATTATAGCCTTCAGTATGGATTACATATCAACATTTAAAAGACAAAATTTTTCACAAAAGGCCTAACACATGACATCATGGTAATGCAGCCATGACTGAAGTTCTGAAGGATTTTACTTTACTAAGATGAACAATCACCATCGATGGAAGAAGGAATCAAGAAACTGAACAACACATGATATTGAGCAAGTCTGCTGCCAAAGTCCTTTTTAAAATATTAGAGAGGAATAATGTAACTTTCATTTAAAGATAATAATTCAGAGAATTAAGGTGCTCCTAACACAAGTATTTTCAATTACTTTTTTTGCCTGTGACAGCGAGACAATGTACAAGCAATATTGAAGAAAAACGGATGCTTTTGAGTTGTGGTACTGATGAAAAATACTGAATATACCAAAGAATGCCACAAGAAAACCAAAGATGTGCATCCAGAATATTCCTTGGAAGAAAGGACAATGAAACTTTTTCTCACATATGTTGCGCATGCCATCAGAAAAGTCTGATGTTGGAAAAGAAGAAGATCAGCTAAAGAGAAGACCTTCAAGGAGATGTACTGACACACTGCCTAGAAAAAAGGTTCAAACACAGCAAAGAATGTGAGGATGGTGCAGGGCAGGACCAGGCAGTTTCATTGTGCTCTCCATGGTGTCATTACAGCTGGAGCCAACTCGATGGAACTTAGCAACAGAAACTGTGAAAATATAACAGCTCTAATCTCCTATCTTTAATGAAATATAAAACTTAGATCACCATATAATGAGCAAGGCCTATGGATATTTAGGAGTCCCTTGGTGGCAGCAAATGGGTAGGCACTCAGTTAAGCTTTGCTACTAACCTAAACACTGACATTCAAACTTATCCAGGAGAACTTTGAAGGGAAGGTCTACAGTCACATTCTGAAAAGTCACAGCCATGGACATTTTATAAAGTGCAGTTCTACTCAAACATACACAGGGTTGTCAGGAGTTGAAATGAGTTCTACAGCACCTGTTTATCTTTTTAAAAAATTGATTATGATTTACTCTAAATATTAGATCATTTTAGGGAACTCTGGTGGTTTAGTGGTGGGGAGGGGCACTGCCAACCCAAAGGCATGTGGTTCAAATCCAATTTCTTCACCAGAGAAAGATAGACAATGTCCTCCTGTGTGATTTATATCCTCTGACCCACTGGTCACTCAGTTATCAGTTGGTTTGACTCAAGGGAGCACAAAAACAACAAGAACATCATCAGCTTATTTTAATAATATTTTATAATAATAAATAATATATGAAGTTGGCTTTAGAAGGGGTCGTGGTACTAGGAATATTGTAGCTGATATTAGAGGAATCTTAGCTGAAAGCTGGCCAATTATAATAATATAATAATAAATAATATATTATGCTTGGAATAAAAAAATGAAGAATTGTTGTATTCATATTTAAAATTTCAAGGTCT
>NW_006399811.1:1003325-1020712 GCF_000299155.1 Elephantulus edwardii | reverse complement strand
TCACAATTACTTGCTATGCATCAGAGAGCTGCACAATGACTAAATATGACAAAAGAATTGATGCTTTTGAGTTGTGGTCCTGGAAAAGAGTCTTGAATATACCATGGACCACCAAGAAACCAAATAGGTCTGTCTTACTCTCCAAGTTTCTTGCTGGAGGCCAGGAGTTTGAAGCTCCATCTCATATATTCTGGACATGTGGCCAGGAGGGATTGATTCTTGGAGAAGGACATCATGCTTGGAAGGGTGGAGGGACAGTGAAGGAGTGGACAACTCTGGATGAGATGGACTGATACAGTAACTGGGGAAACGGGGGTAGGTGTGTTGGAATTAGTGAAACTAGCTCAGGACAGACAGGCTTCAAAGCTGTTGTACACAGGGTCGCTGTGAGTCGAAGGTGAGAAGACACATAACAATAACAACAACAACATTACCCTGACAAAGGATAGTCATAACCATTTGCCATCCTGATTTGGATAATCAGGCAAAGTATTTTCTAATACTAATATTTTTATTTGCTTTGGATATATTATAGTCACACATTCACAACTTTGAATAAAGTTTTAGCTCTTAATTCTGCATTTTTTTCTTTAGGTCCAATTTAGAAAGGCAGTTTAGGCATTAATTTGTAAGTAAAAAGAATAAAGTTAATTTGCTATCAATCAGATTCCTGGCTTTTATATATTCAGGACTTGGAAACCTATTCTGTAACCCTGAGCAAGTCACTCAACTCTTCTTGGTCAAAGTATGCACACAAGAGTATAAAAAGCCCACACAGTTATGAAATGCTCTTGATTTTCAAGTATTACAAGTAAGTCTTTGAAGAGTGAAAATCCAGCTATGCATTTATATAAAATGGTTGTGTTATAGGTTAAAGATTACATTGTTGTGTTTTACACATAATAAATATTTTTGTTTTTCTTAGAACATTATTTTTCATACTTATACTTCAGTTTCTTGATGTTTAAAATGTTTAGACAGAAACAGAAATTTTTATGTAAAAATGAACCGTAACATAAAACTTTGTTTGGTTTATATTCATGTCCATAAGCTTGTACTTTTGAATACTCCAAGACTTATTTTAAGATATATTTTTATGAAGAAGTTCTGCTAATATGATGGTTAAGTGATCAGTTGTTAACAGAAAGACTGTTGTTCGATTTAGCAATCTGATTCTATAAGTTATAGCCAAGAAAACCCTATAGGGAAGTTCTACTGTATAACCCGGGGTCATATGAGTTAAAAATTGTCTATGTGACCCACCACACGCATGCACACACGTGTGCACACATGCGTGCGTGGGCATGCGCGCGCGCGCACACACACACACACACACACACACACATACACACACACACATCCAGCAATCTATACCTTCTAGGAATGTCAAATATTTTGATGGGCAAAGTAAGATATAGCTATATACAATAGAACTCAATTATAGGGAAGAGTAAAATAAATGAAGGCAGCAACCCAAGGAACTAAAAAAAGAACAAACAAATGTAGATATATAAGGAATCTTGCAGAAAACTGCAACAATGACTGGAAACCTTAAGTCTCTGTAAACTTTCATTAAAATTAATTTAGAAAATATGCTACTACCTTAAAAGCATAATATAGTAAAGTTTTATCATTTTTCCATTATGTGAAAAGAATCTCAAACATCATATATAAAGAACTACTTTATGAAATAAAAATTCCATTTTTATAGAAATTTTGTTTATTCTTATTTTTGGAATATAACATATTACTAATAAAAACACTTCAAATTAATTCATAGACCTGTATCAGGTAGCCTCTGGCCATGATGTATTAAGTTATAATAAACATATTTTGACAATTTTTAATATCACAAATAATATGTACTATATATACTTTTGTAGCATGTAATGTGCAGATCTTATCATTCCTTGATGCATTCACAATGCTTAATTTTAAATTTACTGTTCAAAATACTGTCAAAAGCAGGCTATGCCTGGATCTACAATGATCTGTGTATCAAAATACATCTGTAAGTTTACAAGTAACGCAAACAACCCTGAAAGATAAATTAAAGACCACATTTACATAGACCCCGATAATCAAGACAATAATATTAAAAACTTAAAAATAAAGAGGATCTAATTTGCAGCAAAACCCATTTATGATGGAAACCACAAAATGGAACTGTGTCATAAGTTTGGTAATTATTTGTATTGTGAATACATATTATATAGTCATGGGGATGTTATAACTGTATTTATGCAAATTTAACCACCTCATTTTACTTTCTAGTAATTATGTATGCCTTAATATTTCATTCCTCAAAATAATAAAACGGAAATAAAAATGTATGCTCAATAAAAATTCAAGTTAATTTTTTGATTGGTGGGTATTTATAGCTGAATGTTACAGGGAAAATTCCCTTATGATTATTTTAAGTAGAAGTTGTTCTCTCTTTTGGTTTACATAGGAAAGATGGGAGTCACATTACCTCACAGAGCAGCAAGTCAATGATGTGGAAAACCATGCAGAGAGGAAACTTGGCAGTGAATAGAGTGAGAAACCACTGGGATGCATACATATGAGCTTCCAGGTTCAGATCACAAAAATGGCTGTGCAGGTCCGGTAACTGCTCCTAAAAGTCAAAGTGGAAAATTTAGGGAGAGGAACACAACAAACGCTTTATCTTTTGCCACAAATGCAACTTATGCCAAGCTTTTTACAGTCATTCTTTCACCTTATTCAGCTTTCATTGCATTTTCTGTAAGTAAACTTAAGTAATGGGAGAAAATGGGAATTGAGCATATGACAGATAATTAAAGGAAATAAAGACAACTTGTGATGAACAAATAACAAAAGCTATACCTTGCTTGCTCAACATTTCTTAAGCTCAAGGAACTAAAGAACAAATTCACACCTTGAGTTGCTATACTTAAGGATGCTTTCAGCAGAATATGAAATGATCCAGAAAGTATTAAATGAAGAGGAAAAGAGTATACAGAGTCATTGTACCAAAAGGAATTGGCAGACACAGAAGAATTTCAAGAAACAACATATGAGCAAGATGGTGATGAAGGAAGAAGTTCAAGCTGCTTTGAAGGAATTGGCAAAAAATAAGGCCCCAGGGATTGATGTTATACCGACTGATGTATTTAAACTAACAGATGCTGCCCTGGATATGCTAAGTTGTGCCAAGATCTGAAGGACAACCACTTGGCCAACTGGCTGGAAGAGACTGATATTTGTTTCCATTCCAAAAAAAGGTGATCCAACAGAGTGTGGAAATTATCAAACAATATCATTGATATCACATGCAAGCAAGATTCTGATGAAGATTATCCAAAAAGAGCTGGAACAGCACATTAACAGAGAACTGCCACAAGTGCAGGCTGGGTTTAAAGGGGTTGTGGTACTAGGGATATAGTAATGTTAGATGGATCTTGGCTGAAAGCAGGGAATACCAGAGGAATGTCTATCTGTGTTTCATTGATTATGCAAAGGTGTTTGACTGTGTGGATCATAACAAACTGTGGCTGACTCTGAGAAGAATGGGAATCCCAGAACACTTGATTGTGCTAATGCGAAACCTATACTTGGACCAAGAGGCAGTCGTCAGAATAGAGCAAGGAAACACTGCATGGTTCAAAAATTGGGAAGGGTGTATGCCAGGTATGTGTCCTATCTCCATACTTTTTCAACCTATACACAGAACAGACTATCCAGGAGTCTGGTCTGTATGAGGAGAAGTGTGGCATCAGGATTTGAGGAAGATTCATGAACAATCTGCGTTATGCAGATGACACAACCCTGAGTGCTGAAACTGAGGAGGACCTGAAGCGCTTGCTGCAGATCAAGGACTACAGCTTCCAACATGAATTGAGGCTCAATATCAAGAAAACAAAGATTCTCACTACTGGACCAATTGGTAGCATCAGGATGGGTGTTGAAAAGATCGAGATTGTTAACAGCTTTAAGTTTGCTTGGCTTCACAGTAAATACTCTTGGCACCAGCTGACAGGAAATAAAAAAAAAACAAACCACCAAATATATTATGATGGGAAAGTGTGCTATTAAGGACCTCTCCAAAGTACTCAAGGGCAATGGTGTCACTCTGGAGACTAAGTTGTGCCTGATAGAGGCCATGGTCTTTGCAATCACTTGAGATGCATCAGAGAGCTGTACAATGACTAGGGAGGATAGAAGGAGAACTGATGCCTTTGAGCTGTGCTACTGGAGAAGAGAACTGAATATACCATGGACTGCTAAGAAAACAAACAGGTTCATCCTGGAGAGGGTAAAACTAGACTGCCCCTTGGAGGCAAGGATTCTGAAGCTTCATCTGACATACTTTGGACAGGTTGCAAAGAGGGACCAGTCCTTGAAAAAGGATGTCACGCTTAGGAGGGTGGAGGGACAACACAGGAGGGGAAGACCTTTATGAGGTGGATTGACTCAATAACTGGGGTAATGGGGGTAAGTGTGTTGGAGGCAGTGAGATTGGCACAGGATAAAACAGGGTTTAGGGGTGTTGTACATAAGGTTGCTATGAGTCGCAGGTGACTTGACAGTACACACCACCACCACCACCAACATCCCTTGGCTCAATGATCGTACTTCTTGATAAATGTTTTCTGTGATAGAACACCTGCAGTTTAATGATGTTAGACGTCCATGAGACCAGGGAGATGTCAGGTGATTGAAAGTTCAACTCCTAACTATCCGGGAAGGAAATACGTCCTTTCTTTGGAGACTTTCTAATATCAACAGGATCTGAGTACTACATCGTTTCAGTACATGATGGGGCAGGTGGCAAAATCACCAAAATATAACCAAACTTGAAAAGATTATTTTACTAAAAATGGTTAAGTACAGAAATTGTGCATATGTACAATGTGTGAACATGGGTATTTTCAACATGCCTTTATGCTAGCCTTATTTTTGCTCCAGCAAATGCTATCCCACAAGCATGAAAGGCCAAGCAAAAACAGTAGTTGAATACCTATTCCCATACTGAAAAACAAACACAAAGACAGGAAAAGTCCAATTTTGTTTTTATAAGCAGATTAAAAAACCCCAAAACCAACCGAAATCCCAAAACCCCAATTCTTAGAAAAGATATATCATTTAAAAAATATTTACATATGTTCACAATGTACTTTACAGTTGTTGTTGTTGTTGTTAGATGCCATCAAGTCACTTGCATCTCATAATGACCCTATGAATAACAGCTCTGAACCTTGCTCTATCCTGATCCAACCTAATTGTCTCTAACACACCTACCCCCACTACCCCAGTCACTGAGTCAGTCCAGGGTCTTCCTCCTTTGCGCCGTCCTTCCGACCTCTCAAGCATTAAGTTCCTCTCTGAGACCTGATCCATTCTTGGAGCATGGCCAACGTATATCAAAGCTTCATAATCCTGGCCTTCAATGAACAGCCTGGTTTCACCCTCTTTAGGATGAACTAGTTTGTCCTCCTGGAAGTCCATGGTATATTCAATACTCTTGTCCAGCACCACCAAGAGAGGAAGACTCTGGATTGACCCACTGACTGGGGTAATGGGGGTAGGTGTTAGAGACAAACTGGTAGTTCTTTGTTAATGTACTGTTCCAGTCATTTTCTGGATAATCTTCAGGATTTTTTTAGTGAGTGATATTAGTGATATTGTTTGATAATTTCCACACTCTATTGGGTCCCCTTTTTTTGGAATGGGAATAAATATGGATCTCTTCCAGTCAGTTGGCCAGGTAGTTGTCCTCCAGATTTCTTGGCACCAGCTGGTGAGCATGTACAAGGAAGCATCTGTTTGTTGAACTATGTCAACTGGTATTCCGTCAATTGCTGGGGCTTTATTTTTTTGCCAAGTCCTTCAGAGAAGCCCATACTTCCTCCTCCATCATCATTGCCTCTTGATCATATGTTCTTTCTTGAAATTCTTCTGTGCCAGTCAATTTTTTTGTGCACAATGACTCTGTATACTCTTTCCATCGTCTTTTAATGCTTCCTATATCATTCACTATTCTGCCCATAGCATCCTTAAGTATTACAGCTCGTGGATTGAATGTGTTCTTTAGTTTCTCCATCTTAAGAAATGCTGAGTGAGTTTGGGCCCTTTTGATTTCTGGGCTCCAGTCCTTTGCAGATTTCATTATATAATGTTTTACTTTGTCTTCCTGAGCTGCCTTTTGAAATCTTCTATTCAGCTTCTTAATTTCTTGATTTCTTCCCTTTGCTTTGGCTTCTCAGCACTCTAGTGAAATATTCAGAGTCTCTGACGACATACATCTTGGCCTTTCTTCTTTTTCAATCTTTGTAATAACCTTTTGCATTCTTCATGGATGATATTCCTGATATCCTCCACAGCTCATCTGGTCTTTGCTCACTAGTGTTCAAGACCTCAAACCTGCTCCTAAGTTGTTTTTAAATACAGATGGGATAGACTAAAAATCAAATTTTGATTCTTGTGTATTTGATTTGACCTTCTTTAGCTTTAATTTGAACTTGCATATGAGTAATTGATGGTCTGTTCTGCAATCAGCACCTGGCCTAGTTTTCACTGCTGATAATTCAACTTCTCCAATGAAACGTTCAACAAATTTAATCAATCTGATTCCTGTGTACACCATTAAGGTGAAATCCATGTATATAGACTGTGTTTATATTTCTTATTTCTTATAAAATGTATTCACAGTGAATAAATAATTTATTGTGCAGAATTCTATCATTCTATTCTCAGTCTCATTTCTGTCACCAAGTTCATGTTTTCTGGCCTTCTTCCTGGTTCCCAACTTACACATTCTAGTAACCCATTATTATTAATTTATGTTGGTTGCATGTTTGATCAATTCCTGACTGCAAAAGTTGGTAGAAATAAACTATTTCTTTCTCTTTAACTCTGGTTATCGGTGCATAAATTTGAACGATAGTGGTATTAATGGGTTTTCCTTGTATGCGTGACTAATATCCTGCCCCTCACAAACAATATTGTACTTCAGAATAGATCTAGAAATGACCTTATTAACTATGAAAGCAACCCTGTATAAATATTTGAAGAAACAGAAAGTTTTTTGAAGAAGTAAATGATAAAAAGACTTATTTGATAGAATTAAATTTTTTTCAAAATTTTATTATTTTTTGTGCATGTACTGTCAAATTGGATCTGACTGGTACAGGAGGAGATTGTCACTCCTCCAGCAGAGCATCTGGTGGATTTGAACAGCACACCTCTGGGATTGCAGTGTAGCTTCCTGCCACTAGGCCACCAGAGCTACCTTAGAATTAAATATTTTTTAAAAAGTCTATTCTTAAAGTTCTGCATCACCTGGTTCTACACAGTTTCTCCTTTCAACGCTTTTCTATCACTGCACTGATAGCTTATTTCCAATTTCAATTTTTTAAATGTCTTCTTCATAATTAAGGTATTCTCAGTATTTTAAGATAGGCTCATTATAAGCTTTCAAAGCAAGGATAAGGGCCAATTCTGCAAGTTAAATTTGAAGCTGCAGAAGATGAAAACAAGTCTAGAATAGTCAAAACATGACCTTGAGTTTATCCCATCTGAATTTTAAAAAACACTTCAACAACAGGTTTGATTCATTGAACACTCATGACTGAACACCACTATAGCTGCCAGATGACATCAAGGAGATCATTCATGAAGAGAAGACCAATTAAGATGTGAGAAGAGATTCTGAAACTTGTTCTTCTTCAATGCAGAGAAGTTAAAACAAAAGGAAGAAATGATGATATAAAACAGCTGAAAAGATTGCAAAGAACAGCTTCAGAAGACACAGTAAAAAGTATTATAAAAAATGTACCAATACCTTGAGTTAGAAGACCATTAGGGAAGAACACACATGTAACATTTACCAGGCTACAATAATCCTTCAAACATCAAGCTGTAATACTTTAGAATTCTATGGGCAAGATATTAAATGATTCCAGAAGCATTACAATAAGATTGGAAGGATATATAAAATCACTGTTGCACGAAGAATTGGTTAACGCTGAACCATTTCAGGATATGATCGAGAACCAATGGAACTGAAAGGGAAAGTCCAAGATACCCTGAAGGCCTCCACAAAAAATAAAGCCCAAGGAATTTATGGAATACCACTTGAGATGTGTTTCAGCAAATGGATGCAGTCCTTGACGTGATCACTAGTCTATGCCAAGATATTTCAATAGCTAAGTAGAAAAAAATAAAAGTTTGTTTTCATTCTAAAAAAGATGATCTAATAGAATGTGGAAACTGTCAAAGAATATCATTAATGGGACATGCAAGTAAAATCTTGCTGAAGATGATTTATAAATGGTTTATTGATAGTGAACTGCCAGAAATTCAAACTAGATTCAGAAGAGACTTTGGAACAAAGGATATCAATGCTGATGTCAGATGGACTTTGGCTGAAAGCAAAAATACAAGAAAAATATTAAGTTGTGTTTTACTGACTATGCAAATTATTAACTGTGTGGAACATACAAAATTGTGGATAATATTGAGAAAATGGGGATTCCAGAACACTTAATTGTGCCTGTGAAAAATTCTTACAGAGACCAGTAAGTAGTCATTCAAACAAAACAAAGGAGTACAGCATATTTTAAAATAAGAAAAGATATGTGTCAGGGTGCTGTACTTTCTCTATACCTATTCAATATACTGAGTATACTGAGCAGATAATTCCAGAAGCTCTCCTAAATTAAGAGGAATGTGGCATTAGGATTGGTGAAAGACTTAACAAGAACTTATATTATGCTTATGACACAACTTTTCCTGCAGAAAGTAAGATTTGAAGCATTTATTAAAGAAATAAAAAGGTTGCAGTATTCAACATGGATTACATACCTCAACATCACCAAAAATCCTTACAATTGGATGAATAAGTGACATCATAATAGAAAAGAGAATGATATTGTCACTGATTTTATTTTGTAAGGTTTAATAATCAACATCTATAGTAGTATCAGTAAAAAAAATCAAAAGATGTGTAGTACTGGGCTAATATGTCATCAAGGTACCTCTTTAAGTACTAAAGAGTAAGGGTGCCAATCTAAAAACTAAGGTGCACCTGACTCATCATGATATTTTAAATTGCTTTGCATACATGTGCAAATTGAACAATGAACAAAGAAAAATTAGGTCTTTGAATTGTGACATTAGCCAAGACTACTGAATGTACCATAGAGAGCAGTGCTGCCTAAAGAACAAACCAATCTATTTGGGAGGAAGTGCAACCTGAGTGTGATCCAGAGGCACGAATGGAGAAAATTTGCCTCATATACTTTAGGTATGTTATCAGGAAGGGCCAGTCCCTGGAAAAGGACATCGTACCTAGAAAAATAGAGGGTTATTTAAAGAGAAGAAGACCCTCAACAAGATAGACTGGCACAATGTCTGTAACAATGGGTTTGATCTTGGAGCTTATGAGGCTCATGGAGGATAGGGTAAGGTTTTGATGCTTGGAAAAGCGGCGCACGGAAGAAAAACCTTCAGCAAGACCAACTGTCAAAGTGACTGTGACAATTAAGCCAGGTGTGTTGGAGATGGTGAGGCTGGCTCAGGACAAGAAAAAGGTTCTCAGCCATCATTCAAAGGGTTGCTATGAGTCGTACTTGAATTGAGGGCACATAACAATAACAACAACAAATGAGTCAATGCTGACTTGAGGGCACCTAACAACAACAACTTTCACACATTCCCTTTTTCCACTAAAGCTGTCTCTTTACTACATATTCTCAGACTTAACACCCTGTGCCTCTAGTCTGCAGGTCTCCTATTGGTTTCATGTCTTCTTTTGATACTTATGGATGTCTTCATAGGGCATGTTAAAGAGCTCTCACCAGATGCCTCTACTTTGTCACCTCGTAACCTTCTTCCCTATGTTACTATTTCCCCAAAATGGAATAAATCCATCAGCTATGAGTCAGTACTGATTTGGCAGTACACAACAACAACATACACATTTCCTTCACATTTATTTCTGATTTCTAATATCGACTCGATGGCACTTAACAACAACAACAATGTAATATGTGAAGTATATAAAAATATATTCTCTCGCTCTCTTTGTGTGTGTATTTACACACAAACGTGCACGTGCGCGCGCACACACACACACACATTTATAGCTGTTGTTATGTGTCATCAACTCACCTGTGACTCACAGTGACCCGATGTCCATTAGCTCTGAAACCTGCCCTATTCTAAGCCAATTTCATCATCTCCGACGGACCTAACCCCATTTCTCCAGTCACCGACTCAATTCATCTCATCCTGGATTTTCCTCTCCTCTGTTGTCCCTCCATCCTTCCAACCATGATATCCCTCTCCAAGGACTGTCCCTCCTGGCCAAATAACCAAAGTATATAAGATGGAGCTTCAAAATCCTTGCCTCCAGGGAGCAGCCTGGTATCACCCTCTCCAGGACTGCCTGTTGGTTCTTCTGGCAGTCCACAGTATGTCCAACACTCTTCTCCAGAACCACAACTCAAAGGTATCAATCCTTCCCCTATCAGCCTTAATCCCTTATCCAGCTCTCAGACACGCAGCAAGTAAGAACAAAGACCATGGCCTGGATCAGGTGTACTTTAGTCTCCAGACTGACATCATTGTTCTTCATACTCTAGAGAGATCCCTGATAGCAGAATTTCCCAGTGCATTTGGTCTTTTGATTTCCTGACTTCCGGTGCCAAGAGTGTTGATTGTGGGGCCAAGCAAGCTGACGTATCAACAATTTCAGTCTTTTCTTCTCTGTCCATCATGATGCTGCCACCTTCTCATAAAGTCCAGCCTTATGAATTATCTGTTCTGCATATAGATTGAAAAGATATAGAGATAAGATGCATCTCTGACGCACTTTTTTCCTATACCTGAACAGCCTTCAAAGTGCAATTTTGCTTCTTTGCTACCAAAATTGAGAGTTTCACCTCTGTCAGCTGATGGAAGCCAACGCTGGATCCAGCAGAAAAATAGGCTAACCTCCCTTGGACGGGGAAACACTTAGCCGCCATCCTCTGCTTTCAAAGGGCCATTTTGCCTCTTTGCTTCTACAGCTTAGGGCTCTCAGGCCTGTGACTCTCAAGCCAAAAATTTTAAAAAGGGGGAGTGGGATCAGTAATATGAAAGATCCTGTCAAGACATCACCTTTATCTAGTAGAAGACTGATGTCCAGAGCCTGCCACTGAAAACACACACACACACACACACACACACACACAGATGTCAAAACCAAAACAACAATTTAGCCTGGAATCAAGAAATTACTTGAAAATACTTGAAAATATGTCATTCTATTGCTGGTATTTTATATTCTTTCATCAATATTTTCCTATCTTTTCCATGTGTTCTCTACATATGAAACCAAATACGGTGGTAGTGGTTGCGTACTGGAGAAAGTGTTTAAGTATCCTCTATTTGTATTCAATTTATGTACATATCATCATTCTTCAACAAACAAACATAGTAATACCCTCAAGGCCACAACACAGTACATCCTCACTTCAAAGTGTATAAAATTATTAATTCTGTTGTTGTTAATGTGCTGTCAAGTGAGAACCAACTCACAGCTGACCCTCTAGAAGGTTTTCAGAGGCCATCAATCACACAGGTGGAGAAAATGACCTTTCCACCTTGGAGCACCTGATGAATTTGAACTTCATGCCTTTGGGTTGGCAGCACAACCTCTTAGTGTCTTGAATTCATGCTGTTATTGTTATGTGCCATCGAGTCACATGCGCCTCACAGTGACCTTATGTACAACGCTCTGAAGCCTGCCCTGTCCTGAGTCAGTCTCATTGACTCTGACATACCTACCCCCATAAGCTCAGGTACTGTGTCAATCCCTCACATCTGGGGTCTTATTCTGTTGTGCTGTCCCTCTACCCTTCCAAGCATTATGTCCTTCTCCAAGGATTGGTCCCTCCTTGCAACATGCCCAAAGTCCAATGACATTATTTAATCACATAGTCAAATTGCTAAATAAATATATTATGATCTTAAGACCAGTGTAAGCACTGCTAAGAAATGAAATACATTTCTACTTTCTATAATACTCCACTGAATTTCATAATGCAGTACTTCTTATCAACTTTAACAGACTTTTTAATACGACTTATCAGATTCCAAACTGATATACATTCTTGATTTTTATTTACCTGCATCAGTCTCTCCAGCTGATAGAATTTGCAGTGAAGATCTTCAAAGTTATTTTTGTAGAGGTCTCGCAAACCATAGTCATACATGATTTTCACCAAAACACAAAATGCTTGTTCTTCTGGCATCTATAGGAAAACATATACAGAACTTTATTGTATGTATGTATCCGAGAAGAATGTCAGAAAAGTGCCTTCATGTTATTAAGTTCATGGTATAAATGGCTCAAGATCTCTAGTGAGTGAAGCAATTCCTTTCCAGAGAGACAAAAGCATAACTTGAGTTCAAAGTTTTCATCCTCCTTTCTCTGAGTGAATCTCATTATTTTCTAAATTTAATAACCCTAACATTTCGGTAATCTTAAAGAATGGGAAATACAAATAGAAATATTAAAAAAGAAAAACTGTGAAATATCAAAATTAGGATATAAAGTAAAAAGTTCTACTATTACTCATTCCTGTTGTTATGTGCCATTGAATCTCCTGAGACTCACAGCAAATCTGTGTACATTAGCTCTGAACACTACCCTATCCTCAGCCAATCTCATGGTCTCTAACACACCTAAGCCCATTTTCCAGTCACTGACTCAGTCCATCTCATCCAGGGTCTTCCTCTCCTGCACTGTCCCTTTCCATCCTCCCAAGCATACACTAATTCTGCTTGTGCTTCTCAACTCCTTTTGCCCTGCCTCATAACTGCTCTTAATGGTTTTTCCATGTATGCTCCTACTATTTCTTATTCAAATAAGTGAAATTATGTTTATTATTTCCCCTTTCCTATATAAAAGATAGTGTTACGTATATGCTGCTGTGCAACTTAGACTTCCCCCCCTTAATAATATCACCAAAAACTCCTCCTATTAATGGATATTTGGACTGCTCCTAATTTATCATTAATACCTGCAATAAACCCCCTTTGCATACTTTTGTTCCTAAGCATGGAAAGACTACCAAAAGAAGGGGCTGTTGAACCATAGGGTAAATGCATTTTTAATCCTGATAGGTTCAACTTTCCTTCTCTAATTTCCTTGTTAACATACTTTTCTTTCTATTTAAAAGAGTTTTTCAGGACAAAGCCTTGTGAGCTCTTATTATTGACATTTAATTGACCAATAATACTTAATTTTTCACCCATCTTAGCGGTGTTTTAATCTGAAAAAAACAAAGTCTGAAGTCACAAGAACATATCTTTAAATTGATTGCAATAAGCTAGAAGAATATGGTGAGGAAGACCTTTTCAATCCATTAAGGTGTTCCAGTGGTAAAAAGCTGCACAGAAATCCCAAAGGCACACAGTTCGAATCCACCATATGCTTTGTGGAAGAAGGTTAGGAAATCTCCTCCTGTGTCATTTACTGCCTCTGAAAACCCACAAGAGGGTCAGCTATGAGTTGGTTTTGATTTGACAGCACACAACAAGTAAACACATTAAGCAAACAGAGAAAGCTATTGTCTTCAGATGTAACTGTTAGGCAAAAAAAATCTACTTTAAATGTCACATCTCTCATAGCCTGGGCTTGGCTGATTATACTATTTAACATTTTTGTCAGATATCTTTGTTAAACTAAGTCCATACTTGAATAACTGAAATAGAGTTCTATTAATCGATTTAGAAATTGTTGTTATGCACCATCGAGTCAGAGCCAACTTACAGCTAACCCTCCTGTGGGTTTTCAGAGGCAGTTAATCGCATGGGAGCATATTTCCCATCCTTCTCCTTTGGAACAGCTGGCAGAATTGAACCCTGTGCCTTTGGGATTACAGTACAGATTCTTACCACTAGACCATCAGATCCCTCCATTTAGAAACAGAATTGCTTAAATTTCTATCATATTTTCTACTTATAAGCCATGTAATACCTACATTTACTTATTTTCATTGCAACTTAATCAGAACTGATTTAGTTAACTTCCAGCATGTTTTCAAAGGCTATAAATTGAAACAGAAAAGACAGTCCACCATTTCTCCCACAGAGCAGCTGGTGGATTCAAACTGCTTACTTGTGGATTAGCAACACAACTCCTTACTGCTAGGCTACTAGAGCTCATTAATATATAAATTAAGTAAAATCTCCTAACTTAACTGTTTTCATTCTATTCTTTCAATATTTGCTCTTATTTTTTTAAACCAAAGAACTATTTTTATCTATGAGCTTTTAAAAAACTCATTCCTCTTTGATCCCAACTATTCAAGTTAGCAAACACTTCTCAGCTTCAATCCACAGATATTTAGAATATAAGTATACTATACATATTACCAAGAACAAGTGTACAATTGGTTAAAAAAAGATCCGCAGGGTGAACCCACTGGCTTCACCTCAAAGGAAAGATTTGGCAGTCTACTTCTATAAAGATTACAGCCTTGCAAACCCTTAGAAAGTGTGGTTCTGAGTTGGAATGACTCCAAAGCAGTGAGTTTAGTTCTTTCTGGTGACTTAGTGGAAAGGGATTGCACTGCCAACACAAAGGCATACAGTTCAAATCCACCAGCTACTACGTGGGAGGAAGATGAGCAATGTCCTTCCATGCAAGTTAAATGCCTATGAAAACCTGCTAGAGGGTCGGCTGTGGGTAAGTTTCAACTCAGTGGTGCACCACCACCACCACAACATTGCGTTAGCAATTCTAGAATTGAAGTCCCAGGTGACATTTACTTGCACATATATCATTTACAATGCCTCTTTTATCCTCAAATTATAATCCTCTTCATATCTTCTCACCCAACAAAGATGTCTACTCAGAAGGCAGTAAAAGGAGCTGTATGTGAGAGAACTGTGGCCAGCCCTTAGAAGTTCATTTGTTCAGTGACTCGCCTTTTCTGAGAAAATGGTGATGAGTTCAATATTTTTCCATCGGGTATTTTATTAAGAGGATAATGCTTTATTTCTTTGACTGTGGTAAACAAAAGGCTTAAATGCTTCTTGGCATCCACACATGCAGTCACCGAGCAGATTGGATGCCCTCCTGTACCCAGCACACAGGCACTGGGGGCAACTTGCGGATTCCAAGCTAAGAGTAAGGCCTCCTCAGAGGAGCCACCCACCTATCGGAACAGTGGAAGAGTAAACAGACAACTTCACTTCAGTTTGATGCAGTCAGAGAGGTCCTGGAATAGAAGTGACAGATGTAAGGAGAGGGACATAACTACACCTAGGGGGCAAGCAGAGGAACAGCCACAGGTAAGATTAAGAAAATGGGGTCAAGTCAGATCAAGATAAACTGCCAAGGACAATCAAAAATGGGCACAAATGTCTGCCTTATTTTGAAGCTGAAGTTGTACCACCACCCAACCAGATAAACTACACTGTAGTAAATACCTTACTTCTAAAAAGAAAACCACCAGAAAATATAAACTTGACTCAAATATAATTGGGCGGGAGGGGTGGGCAAGCAGAAAAGTGCAACAATGAATGAATGGAAATCCAAAGTCTCTGTAAACTTTTATAAAAATTAATTAAAAAAATAAAAAAATTAAAAAAAAGATGCTTGAATATTAACTGACAGTTCTAGCTCATATTTCTTTTAAAAATACAGTTCTATTGGGAATAGCAGCCTTGAGAGTAGGGAACTCTGGTGGTCTAGTGGTAAGAATCTGTGCTGCAATTCCAAAGACACATGGTTCAAATCTACCAGCAGCTCTGCCGAAGGATGGGCAATTTTCTGTTTGATTTACTGCCTCCGAAAACCTGCAAGAGGTTCAGCTGTGGGTTGGTTCTAACTTAACAGCACACAGCAACTGTCTAAAGAGTTAGTATTCCTTATCCTAGCCTTAGCAATATACAAACATGTTGAATTTTTGGTTTGTGTAACACATGGAAATAGTAGATTAAACCTATAAAATTGCAGTTCAGCTGGTGGAGTGGAAATCAATACTGATTATCTGCAAAGATTAAGGCCAGACATAATGAGCTCTTAGGGGATATCAGATATTATCTCAACATGAAATGGACTACAATGAGCCTCTATGGATCTAGAAAAAGGTTGCCAACAATTAAGTGAGTAAGTAATGTGACATATGTATAACCCTTTAGAAAATGGAAATGGAACCTTCTTTTTTTATTTCAACAGACTAAATGAGACTTGCTGGTATCTCTAGTTAGGTTTCTTGCTTGATTAAGTTTTCTTTGTTATTGTTGTTGTGTTTTTGTTTTACTAGCATCAATTAAAGTAAGCATACAAACTTGCAAAAATGTGAAAGGTTTTAAAACTGAAAACAAGTTTCTATGAGTATTCAAACTAACACATGCTACAACACGGGTGAACCTTGAAATATACTAAATGAAAAAATGTGAGCACAAAGTCCACAGAACTAGTAGGACTAAGGGAGCTTTGTCACACTGACTTAAAGCCTCTGAGGTCAAAGATCCTCTAGGCATGCTTGAGAAAAGTCCTGACTGAAGAACTCTATCCTGTTTCCCTCAACTGTAATCTCTTAACTTCCTTAATAAATCCCATAATCATTATGTCTGTCTATCTATCTATCTATCTATCTATCTATCTATCTATCTATCTATCTATCTATCATCTATCGTTAATCAGTAAGTACTGAATGATATTTATATCCAAGCTCCAGCAGAACAGGAAATGAATACCTTGAGTTGTAACAGTAGTTTGGTTTTGAAGGATAAGACAATGCATGTTTAAGGACCACACTGTACTTGGTCTTGTGTCAGTATCAGGCCTGTACCACACACTCCCACCTCACATACTCTGGCCATGTAATCAAGGAGGGCCAGTCTCTGGAGACAGACATGGTCTCTAGTAAAGCAGAGAGTCAGTAAAGAATATGAAAATCTGCAGTAACATCCTGTCACAGTAGCTACAACAACTGATTTAGGCCCAGTCGTGATTGCGAGGATGACACAAGCTAGGACGGGGTTTCATTCTGTTGTGCACTCACAGGATCATCAGCTGACTCTACACCACCTAAATAACACTGACTTCGGTGTCTCCGGGTGCCACAAAAGGTTGGAGATTTGTGTCCATTAAGAAAATGCTCAAAGGAAAGGTCATGTGGCCTGCGTTTAGAAATATTCAGTCACTGACTTCCCAATGAAGAACAATAGGGGTCAACACCACCAGCCTGTAAAGATTAAGCCCGTCCCACTTCCATCAAGTTGATGCTGAGTCATAGCGAATCTCTATCAGGCTTCTGAGGTTGTAAATCTTTTTTTTTTAATAATTATATTTTACTAATTTTCATAAACATTTACAGAGATTTTGGGCTTCCACTCATTCATTGTTGCACTATTCTCTC
>NW_006399811.1:982749-999510 GCF_000299155.1 Elephantulus edwardii | reverse complement strand
CTATGAAAAACTATACTCAAACAAATATGAAAATCTAGAGGAAATGGACAAATACTTAGAAAAACACAACCTACCTAAACTGACACAAACTGAAAGTAAATCTTTTTTTTTTAAGGTTGTAAATCTTTCTGGGAGAAGATTGTCCATCAAGTAGCTGGTAGATTTGAACTGTTGACCTTTTTGTTAGCTGTGAAACTAAAAAAGATCACAGCTTTGGAGACTCTGTGAGGTGGTTCTTACTGTCATAATAGGTCACTGAGTGCTGGAACAGACTAAACATAGCGAGGTTTTGTTACTGATGTTGGGAGGAGGGGCTATGTCATAGAGATGCTTCCTGTATTACATGATGATGTGAGAGGTGACATGTGCATGCGGTCACTGAGTCAGGTCTGATTTACAGTGGCCTTGCATCTGGTTTCTGAGCTGTAAATCACAACAGGAGGAGACTGCCCCTTTTCCTCAAGGAACTGCTGGTGGATTCCAGTCATGAGAGACAAGCAACCTTTAGTTTAGCAGGAGAACTCACTAAAAGCTATGCCACTAGAATTTCCCACACACATTGTTGTTGCTGTTGTGTACCATCATGTCAGAACTGACTCACAGCTGACCATTCAGTAGGTTTTCAGAGGCAGTAAACCACATGGGAGTAGAGGGCTTATCTTTCTCTTCCTGATCAAACTGTGTGCCTTTGGTTTGGCAGCCCAGCTCCTTATCACTAGCCCTCCAGAGCTCCCTGGATGCCCATTGTAAATATTAACAAATGTAAATTTTCATTCTTTTCCCCCTCCTTGAAAAGAGTATGCCTCACACATAGTGTTTTGTACATAGGTCCTTATAAGAATAAAATGACAAATACATGGAAAATATTTATCAAAGTATATTAATACTATATACTCTAATGCTAAAACAATTGATACAGAGGGCAAAATGTGTGTTACTATTCTCAACAAAAATAACATTTCATGTGTCTTACTGGGAACTAAGGTTTTTGAAAATTAAGTAGTAACAAGCCACACTCTTAATTAAGGCACAAAAATTCAGGATGAATGACTGGACTGAAATATACTATGTACTATGCAGCCATTTGGAAGCAGGAGTGGCTTCCACACCCTAAACAACATGCCTCTGGAAGCTCTATGGACTTTGATAAATGACAATAGTTATAGAAAAGCTTCAGGCCTTTTATTCATAGGGTCACTATGAGTCATGCTCAACTTGATGGCAATCAAAAACAACAACAAAAACATGTGACCATTACTCTGCCTATGAAATATTAAGTTTATCATAAAAGTACTTATATCATGCAGTCTTTGGTATTCTCCTTCACCTAATGAGATCTTTTCCTGCTCTAATTCTCAAAGTTCTCTGTTTAAGTTTATCATAAAAGTACTTATATCATGCAGTCTTTGGTATTCTCCTTCACCTAATGATATCTTTTCCTGCTCTAATTCTCAAAGTTCTCTGTGACACTTATGATAGCTATAGATGTTCTGCCACAACTGCCAGGTGGAGCCCTGTTGTAGTCCTTAAAATGTCAACATGAGGTTAGGGTTTGAAATCTGCCAGACACTGTAAGGGCTTTTCTTCCCATGAACATTTTTTAGCCTCAAATTCTTTTGGAGGGTCACTTTGAATCATAATCGACTTGGCGGCAGTGAGTTCACAGACAACCTCAGTGAGGTGGACCAACAAAATAATGCAAGAATGGTTATTAAATAGCAACCAGCAACTAATCTCTGACCACTATTTTAACTTCTACCTGTAAAACGTTGTATCTTTTACATGGTTTTAACCTTGTAATTACTATACTGCTTACATTGTGTATCAGTTTTAAAAAGAAACATTAGATTTAAGAAACTTACACTTCACAGACTCTGAACATCCCCCCACCCCCAGTCAGCTATCATTTGGTTCTCATTTAATGGCAATGAACAAGATATAATTTCAGTTCATTATTCACAATGCCAAAAAAAGAAAAACAGTTCAAATGTTCACCAACAAACAGAGAAATTGTGGTATATTTACATACTGAAATGCTATGTAGCACTAAGGAACAAAATCTTTGTGAAAATACTCTATAACTTGGGAGATACTAGAGAGTATTATACCAAGTAAAAGGTCTCAGTCACACAAGGGCAAATGTTGTGAAAGGCCACTACTATGAAAAGAGGATAAGTGAGCAAGATATGTACAAATGTTCAAAAGGGAAAGGAGAGAAGGGGCGCAGAAAAAGGGGAAGGAGAAAAAAGTCAATGGGATAGCGGAGATTAGGTGGGTGCAGGGGATGAAATAATTGGAAGGATTCAATGGGGACTTGAAAGGATGAGGTGCCAATAGGCACAGAGCAATGATAACCAATGATATAAAATAAAATGCATATGAATAATTGTATAAAACATTAAGCACATGTACAAAATGTGATGTATATGAATGATTATAACAAACCAATAGAGAATTGTTTGTAAAAACCATATAATACAATTTATCATCAATATGGAATTGGTATAAAAGAAAATAAAAATAATGGAACAATATATATTTTAAAAGAAAATAGATGGTGGAGCATGATAGACCTCTTATATTAAATATCCATTTTCACTATGTTTAGGGACTTCATTCTTAAGATCAATACTGTTTTGCTGCAAAAAGAAAGAGAAATTAAAAGCTGTCATATACTGTATGAAAATTTTGTGCATGTGTCTAAGGAGAACAAAACTAAATACCCACCTCATCTGTATAAACCAAGAATCAAATAAACATGAGGTGATCACTGTTTATAAGGCACGTCTGTAACAATCTGTGATCTGTCCTAATGGACATATGGATCACTGCTTCTCTTCAGAATGAAGGAAACGGGCGAAAAAAATGACAATCTGTGCACACCAGAGATATCAAGATATTTTTAGGTAAAATAATTTAAATTTAAAAGTAATCCTCACACCTGGAATAAATAAAAATTTTACAATCACTTGTTATGCATCAGAGAGTTGGACAATGCCTAGCGAGGATAGAAGGAGAATTGACGCCTTTGCGCTGTGGTGCTGGAGAAGAATATTGAATGTATCCTGGACTGCCAAGAAAACAAACAGATTCTGGAGAGGGTTAAACCAGGCTACTCCTTGGAGGCAAGGATTCTGGGGCTTCGTCTAACATACTTTGGACATGTTGTAAAGGAGGGACAGGTCCTTGGAGAGGGACATCATGCTTGGGAGGGTGGAGGGACGGCGCAAGAGGGGAAGACCCTCTATGAGATGCATTGATTCAGTGACTGGGGTAATCGGGATGGGTGTCAGAGGCAGTGCGAACGGCACAGGATTGAACAGGGTTTAGGGCTGTTGTACATAGGGTCGCTATGAGTCACAAACGACTCCACGGCACATAACAACAACAACAACAATTCCACACAATTGTGCTTCACTTATTTTTGGGATTATCAGTATTTTACCATGAGCACAATAAACACTTGACTGATTTTCTGAATTTTCTTCAAAAAAGATGGATGCTAGAGACTCTTGAAAATCATAAGCTCATGAGTCTTCATTCTCTGTTTATAAATCCCAATGTAAAATAATTAAAATGTCTGGATGTTCACTTTGTGTTTAACGCAAATATGTGCTAAAATGTATTTTAAATTAGCTATCTATTCATAAACCAAAAAGCACAGTCACTGTCAGTCTATTAGTTTTCTTGTATGTAAGCAATTTAAACAAGTGGGGTCAGAGGCAGGAATAAAAATACCAAAAGAAAAAAACAAACCCAGACAATAATTACTGGCTTTAGAAATAACAGCTACAGCTACCACTGTTTGACTTATTCAATCTTTCTTTCATGAATTCATTACCTCCAACTGAGTCTCACAAAACTCTGCAAGGTAGGGAACTCCTCAGTAACTATTAAGTAAAGCCTCATTCATTTCGTTTCATGACCACATTCTTTTTATGCCAGGTACAAAGTATGTAAGACTTTCTGTAATAAAATGTAAGATTATCTAATATACATACAAATCATATAAAGATAAAAATATGATTTCTCTTCTGTAAATTAAGACACTGAAGATTAGGCCATTTACCGAAGATCATAATAATTTGAAACTTTAATTCATAGTTGTACTTTTTACTATCCTTTGAAGGAGTTCAGCTTTGTAAGGGCAAAGAAACATAAGATAGTAGCTACAATGGGGTGGGATTAGGGGTTGTTGTTGTTGTTGTTATGTGCCTTTGAGTCGACTATGACTCATAGCGATCCTATATATAACCCACTCTGAATCCTGTTCTATCCTGAGCCAACCTCACTGTCTCTGACACACCTACCCTTATTACCCTATACTGTGTCAATCTATCTCCTCCGAGTCTTTCTCTCCTGTGCTGTACTTCAATCCTACCATGCATGATATTCCTCTCCAAAGACTGGTCCCTCCTGGCTACATGCCCAGAGTAAGTGAGAGGGAGTCTCAAAATCCTTGTCTTCAAGGATGGTTTCACTCTCTCCAGGACATGCCTATTTGTTCTCTTGGCAGTCGATAGTACTCTTCTCCAGCATCAAAACACAACGCCACAAATTCCTCTGTCATCCTTGGTCACTGTCAAGCTTTCTGATGCATAGCAAGTAATTGTGAAGACCATGGTCTGAATCATGCACATCATCGCTCCTCAACACTCTGAAGAGGTCCTTGAGAGAAATTTTCCTAATGCGATTAGTCTTTTGATTTCCTGATTCCTGGTACCAAAAGTGTTGAATGTGGTCCCAAGCAAGCTGAAATTATTAACAACATCAATAACTGCTCCATCTATCATGATGCTGCCAACTGGCCCAGTGGTGAGAATCTTTGTTTTCTTGATATTGAGCTTCAATCCACATTGAAGGCTGTAGTCCCTGACCTTCTGCAGCAAGTGCTTCAGGTCTTCCTCGGTTTCGGGAAGCACGGTTTTGCCATCTAAGTCTTCCTCCAATCTGTTCTGCACACACATTGAAAAGGTATGGAGCCAGGACACATCACTGATGCACTTCTTTTCTGATTTTGAACCATGTGATTTTTCCTTGCTCTGTTCTGAGGACTGCCTCCTAGTCCAATAATAGGTTTTGCATGAGCGCAATTCATGTAGTCTTGGATTCCAAGTCTTCTCAATGTCAGCCACAATTTGTTGTGATCCACACAGTCAATGCCTTTACAAGATCAATAAAACACAGATAAAGAGTGTTCTAGTACTCTCTGCTTTCAGCGAAGGTCCATCTGACATTGGCAATGATGACCCTAATGCCATGACCACTTCTAAACCTGGCTTGTATTTCTATTAGTTCTCTGTCAATGTACTGTTGAAATCAGTTCTGGATAATATTCACCAGATTTTGCTTGCATGTAATATTAGTGATACTGCCCTATAATTAATTCATTCCTTCTTTCCTGCCTGCCTCCCTTCCTTCTTTCTTTTTTTTTTTTTTTTAATGAGAATAACTATGGCTCTCTTTCAGTTGGTTGGCCAGGTGGTTGTCCTCCAGATTTCTTGGCACAGTCTAGTGAGCACTTCCAGGGCTGCATCTTTTAGTTGAAAAAGTCAATTGGTATTCCATCAATTCCTGGGGCCTTGTTTTGTGTCTGGAGAAGCCTTTTAAGATAAAAATGTCTTAAGTGAATTTATAGGTAACAGGAGATACTGGGAAATAGCCCAAAAGCACTGATGCAAGAATTAACTCAAAAAGTGAAAGAATGCTTCTTTTTTTTGGATGTAGGAATGAGTTGGAAATACTGAAGGAAGGTTTTATTTTAAAATAACACCAAAACTGTCATAGTGAAGGCATTACTATAAGACTAAGTGATGCAACTGCTTACCCCTCTTTCATCTACATTCTGGTATCAGAACTCAGAGGACAAAGAGACTAATGAAATTCTTTACCAATGGACTCTAGTGTGGAGAGATGATAAGGATGGCACAGGATAGGGCAGGTGTCAGGTAGGCTGTTCATAGGGTTGTTATGAATCATACTCAACTCAACAATATCTAACAATAACAACAACATTGATGTTCAGCTGGAACTCTTTGTCAAACTTCTAGTGGGTTTTTAGAGGTTGCCAATTACAGGGGAGGAAACTGCCCATTCACAGAGCAGTTGTTGGCAGACTTGAATCACTTACCATTGGGTTGGCAATGCATCTCCTTACCCACTAGGTTGCAAGAGCTCTTTGCTCATAAAATTAAGATAAGAAAATTTAAGCATAGTCAAGATACAAAGCACATAGATTCCTGATAACAATTCCTATTCCTGATAATAGGAATTTTAGAATCCAGTCACATTAAAAACCAGTTCTGCTTGTACTTCTCAGCTGTATGAGCCTTCTTAAATTTAAACTACTTTGAGTCAGCATTTTGTCATATGCAACAGAAAAGTTCTAGATAGTCTACTGCCACAAATATCTTTATGTAGTTACCCAGTAGGTAGCTAATTTCCTAAAGAAATAGAATTTTCTGGACTTTGTAAAATTTTCATTTTCAGGAAAACTAAGTATTAGTCTATTTCTCATTTCTAAGTTCAATGTTTAATCTCATTCTAAACCTATCATTTTGGAGGATCTAGTTGAGAATTTACAATTTTTAAATCTTATTTTATTTTTAAACATAAAATACCAAAAATACAAATGTGAATTACTGATTACAAAGTATATATTAATAATAATTTCATTGGTCTTTTGAATTTGTTCACCTATGTAGCATATTAAAAAATAAAATGCAATAACATAAGTATTTTAAAAGCCAAACTGCATAATTTTGTACTAAATGGAAAGATATCAAATACAATCATAGACCTTTCTCTTTTTAAATTAAACCTTATGTTCATGATTCATTCATGTTAATCTCTGTAATGTAAAACATTCACTTCATTGCTGAATAATACTCCACCATATGAAAATATATTGCCCTGATTAATTTTACTTCCTAGTCAAAATTCAAATGTTAAACATCCTAATAATTAACATTTCAGGTTATAATCACTAATCTTAGGAGATTCTTATATATATATCTTGTTGCATATATGCCTAAATGTGATTAATGTGCTGACTATACTATCTTTATTAAACAAAGTCAAACTGGATTCCAAATGAGTTGTGCTTAATCATTGTTTTATAAAAAATTAAATCATTTTCAAAATTATTAATTATTCAAATAGAATCCATTCTACAATAAAAATATTCTGGACTAAACATAATCAAGTCTTCAATTAAAAAATAAGTACTGCTATTCTTGAGAGAGAAAGATGGGCAATCTCCTCCCATTTGATTAATTCCCTCCCACTAGAGGGTCAATTATGGTTCAGTTCCAACTCTATGGTACATAACAACAACATCTCTTAGTAAGATATATTTATATGTACACAGTACTATACACTTGAAATTGAGTACGGTTTACTAAAGACTTTAAAAAAACTCCATCTGACCCAGTTTTTCCACTGCTAGGAATATACTCCAAGGAAACTAGAACTGAGACACAAATGGATATTTGTACTCCAATGTTCACAGCAGCATTATTCACCATTACAAGAACATGGAAACATGTGAAAAACAATGTATACGAACTTTGTACATAAACCAGTATTTAAAAAAAACCCAAAAAAAGAACATGGACACAGCTTAAATGTCCAAACAAAACAGAATGGATTGAGAAACTGTGGTATATTCACAGAATGGACTACTATGCAACACTCAGGGGCAACGATTTTAAAAAATACTACTTATCTTGAGAGAGACTGGAGAGCATTATGCTGAGTGAACTAATCTGTCTCATAAAAACAAATACTACATAAGACCATTATTGTAAAAATAAAAGGTTAGCTAGTAAACTATGTATGGGAACTCAAGTGGGAAGATGTGAGAGAGGAGAGGTGAGGATACGTAAGGATGAAATCACAGGGTTACACAATTTCGTAGGTGGAACGAGGGGGTAAAGGAAATGGGAAAGCTCTGGCAGGGACCTAAAATGATAGGGTAATGGTGGCCATAGTTCAACTGTGATTAATTTTCCAAAATACTATACATGGAAATGATTGTATGAAATACAATGTGAATGGATAATAGTGTGAAACACATATATACTAACTGTAAGCAAATCAATACAAAATAAAAATTTTTAAAAATATGTTCAATAAAGCTAAAGCAAATATAATAAAACATTCCTGGTTAAAATATGTTAAAATGCACTCTGCTAAAATGAAGACATTTATATAATTTTTAGAAGAAGCAAAAAAATAGAAAGGATTTTTTTCTCAATAAAATTTTAATTTCATACTAATTTACTTATTTTGGGGGGAGGGATTACATAGCAATGAAAGAGTTTTTCTTTTACTTATCAAGGAAAAAAGTCAATTGGGGGAGGGGGTGAGCAGGGAGAAAAGTGCAACAATGAATGACTGGAAATCCTAAGTCTCTGTAAACTTTCATTAAAATTAATAAAAAAAGAAAAAAATGTATATGTTGTTTTTCACACTAGCTCTTCCCCATTTCCTTTTCCCTCCCCTCCTTCTACCCATCAAATTGTACGACACTATGATTACCTTCCCCCAACCTCTGGCCACCCATCCTCACTCCTCTGCTCTCCTTCCCCCCTCCACCCCGATCCTCATATATATTCTACAATAATGGTCTTATACAGTATTTGTCCTTATGGAACTGACTTAGTTCACTTGGCATAATGCTTGCTTTGCAGTCCCGTCCAAGTTAGGTAGTGATTTTCAAAATCATAGCTTCTGTGTGTTGTGTAATATTCCATCATGTGAATGTACCATAATTTCTCAATTCATTCGATTGTGATTGGACATCTGGGCTATTTCCATGCTCCTGTGATGGTTGATAATGCTGCTATGAATACTGCTGTGTAATCTCCGTTTGTGTCTCAGTTCTCATTTTCTCTGGGTATAATCCAAGCACTGGAATAGCTAGGTCATAAGGAACTTTTTATTACACTCAAAATAAAAAAAAATCAACATTTGTATGATGATATTATTGTTAATGATTCTACTAGTGCGTATTGAACAAATTCAAAGTTGAGCACTATATTATGATGGTTGAAAACAACCCAAGCTGTAAGAGTCTTCTCTAACTATAAATGATGCTGCTTTTAATTTCATTAATAGATAAAACAGCATATAGCACATTGTTTTGCTCTCAATGGAAGCTCAAGTCCACTCAAGATCACTATGGAAGAAAGCTTCGCAGATTTATTTCTATAGGATCAGTCACTGAAAATCCTGAGGTGTGTAGTTCTACTCTGAAATGTGGGTTAACTGTGCATCACAATGAACTTACAAGACATATTTTATTTTTTGTTTGCTTTCAGTGATAAATGCTTAATTGTTTCACTGAATAAATTACTCCATGTTAAAAAATTGTTATCAAAGCACCAGAAGAGTCAACTCATTTCTTGAGAAATATGCATGAGAAATCTTAAAAGTTCAAAGCTTTGTTTTCAGCATACTTTTATCTTTGGTCTTTTTTTCCACTCTTAGGCAGTGAATGTGAAATATAAATGACCATGAGTTGAAGAAAGGACAGCATCCCAAAAAGAAGCAGGCTGTGACAATGATTAATAAGAAGCTGCCAAAGGAGGTCTAGCAGCAAAAGAAGCAATAGCTTATGTAACTGATAAAAAATTAGTCAGTAACATCTAATAACGCATCTCCCTGGAACCTGAGATAGTGTGTTTGATGAATTGTTTAAGCTTGCCTATATATTTTTTTTTTACCTATTTAAGCCCTAGAAGTAAAAACATGATAATAGAGAAAAGGAAACAAAATAAAACAAAAAACTACACCTAATGCCTGTTATTTAAATTAGCTGAGGGATAGACTGGCCAATAACTGAAATGTGCTGACTGATGTAGAATTTTATATGTATGTGTGTGTGTGTGTGTGTGTGTGTGTGTGTGTGTGTGTGTGTGTATCTCAATTAAAAGTTAGAATATAATGTTTTTTTCATTCAAACTATGTGGAATATAATTGAATCTTTCCTTAAAGATTCTAAAAATGCCTCTACATTTTAAGACTTGGCAACAATTGCACAATTCTTTTAACATAGAATATGTGAGTAACTATTCTGACTTTTCTGTTAAGCTAGTCTGCCCTGTGGCCATTACTACAGGAGAATAGACAATGTGGGTAAAAATTATGAGCATTTGTCATTTCTGGTTATTAGAAACACTCTTTCTCCTTATTTGAAGGGGGAGTGCTTTGAATAAATAGGATTTTAGAATTAATCTAAAAAGCTCTCTGGTACAGTAGTTTTGCAATCAGTTGATAAATGATTAAAAGTTCAAACCCATCAGGCATCAGGATGTGGCAGTCTACTTCTATAAAGACTGACTGCCTTGGAAACTCAATGAGATACAAAGTTTTCTAATGCAAAATTTTCAGAGGGATATACTTCTCATTGAACTTTAATCAATACTTTAAACTTTATCCTGAAAACATGAAGGATAATAGTTTCCTACACATCCTGCAGTTGTTTCTCCACTGTTGAAGGTCCCTTAGTTAAAGATCCCTTTAGTTTCTATATAAGGATAGTGTAAACCGGGCTACAAGAAAAATGCTACACTGTAAACCGGGCTACAAGTGAAAAATGCTACACTGTGGCATAGTCAAGACTGCATCATAGAAAGTAGTTTTATTAATGGTTTGGATATTAGCTTCTCATCAGAGTAACTATAAAGGCTCCCTTTAGATGAAAGTTGACTTCAACCCACATCACTGTGTACAGTCCTCAGCAACCTCCACAGCTCCTTCCAAAAGGAACTCTTTATTCCAGTTATGATGTAGCCTTAGAAATGGAAACAAGGGCCCTAAGAATTTGTAGTGACAACATGCTTGATCACCACAGGGAGTTCCAAGAACAGGAGACATGTAGATATCAAAGAAAGAAAGATAACAGATGGAGAACGAAGATATTAAATAGATTAAAATGCAACAAAGGAAAAATTAATTTCAAAGTGATACAAATCAATGAATTACATTATAACTATTGTATATCATTATTAGCATTAGAATCAAGTTATTAGAATAAGCACTATTAACTGGCTAATAATTGCTTTTTCTTTTCAGGATGTGAAGGTCAGAGGGGATTGTTTTAGTTTTAAATTTTCTGGATTTCTCTGTTGCAACTGTTATTATCCACTGCTTCCTCTCTTTTGAAAGTTTGAATTTCTTCAACTTTTTTTTTTATTGTTTGGTGGTCCTAGCCTTTATCTTTATTGTTTGCAGGTAGTCTGATTCACTCTCATGAGAGTAACTTTGATTTCTCTCTCAGTATCAGCCTTCAGCATCTAATTAGTCACTGGACAGCTTCCCTTAGAAGTTCCAGAAATATCTCAAATGTAATGACTTCAAAAGTAAAGATAACCAAATTATTCCATTTAAAAAAATGGACTTTCTATCCCAGTTTTTAAAAATCAACAATCTATCCAAGTAACTTAAAGTAGAAAACTAAGTATGTGACCTTTAAATTTTTTTCTCAGGCCTGAAAAATGTCTCATTAGTTTTCATTTAGATTCCTATTTTCTAACAGTCTCTCTGTTCCTACTCTTGTTCTCTTCAATTTCACTCTCTGTACAGGTACAATAACAATACAGCTGAAAGGCACGTCTGACTATTTTATGCTCCTTAATTGTTGTTTCCTCATTAGTTTTATGATAAAGTCTAAACATGGTTACAAAGTCATCATAATTTTGTTCCTCTCTTTATTTATAACTTTTACTTTATACAATTTCCTACATGCAATTCTCATTTAATAAAACAAAAACAACCACAAAAAAAACCAAAATCTGAGCCAGAGATTAGTGGACAGGTGAAGGGACAGGCAAGGTACAGTGAGGAGGATCTGATAAGATACTGTAGTAATAAAAGGTACTGATTAATGATAATTAATGTTATAATACAAAATATGAATGAGAAACAGTTTTGGGGGGAAAACACCTTAAAGAAAACAAAAAACCCCTGAAGTCCAAAACCAAGCCCATCCCTGTTAAGCTAATTCAAAGGAATTAGTTCTTCCTGACTCTCAGCAACCAGACAGAACAGAGTGGACCCACACCAAGGATGCAGTCTGTACAAAAGTTGCCTCACTTTTTTCTTGCGAAGCTGCTAATGGGATTGAATCACTGACTTAAGAGTTAGTAGTTGAATATTTAGCCATAGCACCACCAGGGCTTCCTGTAATTCCTACAGTGACTTGTAATTTCATCTAAATCTCTTTATAAGATGTGATCTTTCATGTTTCCATATATCTAGACACACCCTGTTTAGAATTCTCTAGCCTCTGCCTTCCTCTGCTTGCTTCCCAATCTCAATTATTTATGTCGTGGCAAGGCTGATACTTCCTCCTGAAAGTCTTTCCTAAAAATTCTCGATAGAGTTGGGACAGGTAATTTTCTCTATTCTCTTGCCTATGTATTTTTTCCTCTCAGTATTTTCAAATTTCGTGTATGTATGGTTTTGTCACCAGGAAAATTAAGAAAAGCTCATGAAAGAGAACACAAACAAGCATGTGCTGTCACTTCTGTGCCTTATCCTGGACTGTGAGGGCTTGAATAACATACACACTCCATTTTCCATCTCTAATCTCATTGCATAACTAGTGCTCAGCAATTGATGCTCATTAAATGTTTCATTAAATAGTTATTGGGAGGGATGAAAGTAAAAAAACAAAGTCACAGAGCAGACCTCCCTTCCATAGTCCAGCGGTTTACAATCATCTTAGTCCTGATCATATTTGGGCAGTTATTATAGACTATTTAATTCTAAAAGATTCTAGTTAAAAATAATTCAAAATAAGCAATTTATTCCCTTCAAGCAAAATTTATTCTGTTGAGAAACTGTCCCATTTCTGACATCAGATTTCTTCCTTCACCACACAAGGTACATTTTTAAAAAGATTTGTCATAGATAATCTCCATCAGTTAAACAGGAACTAGGAAGAACAAAACCAAAGAGAAAATAAAATAAACTTGGCAGCACTGTGTCATTTGTTATGTGGAAAATTACTTACATGCAGTAGCAATACAGCAGCAAGAAAAGACTGTCCTTGACAATAACCAATGTCTTCATCGTACACAGAGTAAGCCTAGAGAAAAGACAGAAGGAAACAAATACTGTAAACATTCACAGATTTTTACATAAATGTTAGCTCACAGCAGGTGCTGCTTGTTCTTGCCTGTAATTTCACCCGTCCTCAATTTCAGTATGTGTAATGTCCCCAAGAAAAGGATACCTATTTCCTAATGCAGTTCTAGACGCCCTTTTAGAATCTGGAAATGAAGACATGCTCACAATGCATATTTTTAAAAAATGGTTTTAAAAGATCCATTACAGTTGGAGAAAGAAAGAAATTGCATGAGGCCCCAGGAAGTGGTGTGGGGAAACAAGAAGGGTCTAGGGTTGGTGTGGGAGTGCGGCAGCACTACAAAGGGAAAACTCTGAAGCTGCTCCAAGCCACAGAATAATCAGTCTCGACAGAGATCTCTAGAATCTCTTCCAAATTGAAGCCTGGAAGGTAGAAACAATTCCTCCCATGTATGTTACTGAAGCAAATCAGATTTACTGTCCTGAGCTTCCAGCAGGGTGGCTGAGATTATCTACACACACATTTGTACCACAGGTGCTATGGCCATTGGACATCTTTTTTATTATACTAACCAAGTGGTGGGGAGGTCTGGTGGCACAGTTTATAAGGAATTGCATTGTTAACTCAAAGGTGGCATATTTCTAAGGGAGAAAGATTGACAATTTCCTTCAATGGGATGAACAGCCTCAGAAAACCTGATGAATTGTCTTCTGTGAGTTGGTTCTGATTCCTTGGCAATGAGTGAGAGCCAGCTAGTATATGGTCAAACAGACCCATTCACGGCCAAGAATGCATTTTTTGGGAAACAATCATAGAACTTAATAATCACTTCGTTGCTTTAGAGGAAAGGAAGTAAGATCACATGCTGAATATGCACTAAGGAAGCCCTGGTGGCTTGATGGTAAGGAATTGAGCTGTCAATCCAAAGGCACGCTAGTCAAGTCTACCAGCTGCTCCAAGGGACAAATATGGGCTTTTTCCACATGTGCAATTTGGTGCCTCTGAAAACTCACTGGAGGGTCAGCTATGTTTTGGTTCCAACTTGATGGTATGTAGTAACAACAGTAAGTACTTCAGGGAGCTCTGGTGTCTTTGCATTAAGGAGTTTATTGCCAACCCAATGGCACATAGTTTAAATCCCCCAGCTACTCCGTGGGAGAAAGACAGGCATCTCTTCTGTCCAATTTACAGCTTCTAAAAGCTTGCCGGAAGGCCAGCTCTTTGTTGATTTTGACTGGACAGTACACAACAACAATCATAGTAAGTACTTCAAACTACTGGTATTATATTGATTTTTTGAAAGAAATCTTATATTAGGTTTTTGTAGCAGCAAACAGTTAAAATAGAAATAGTTTCCAGTCACAGAGCAAAAAGTTGGGGTCAGTAAGCTTTTCCTGCCATGAGCCAGATAAATATTTTAAGATTTTTAACACACATATGATATTTGTTGCATATGTTCCTTTATTGTTGTCAGTTTTGTCCCTCTCCCAAATAAATTCTTAAAGTTTCCACTCTTTGTTCACAAGCAGTAAAAATCCCCCCCCCCAAAACCAAACCTCACCATATGGACCATATAGCTTGCCAACCCCTGATTCAGAGTAAAACCCCATTAAGGTATTCCAACCTTGATTTTCTAAAGCAAACATCCCAAATGTGCTGTTTAAACACTAGACATGTATCCAATCTCATGTATCACATTTACATGTTGTACTTCTATTTTAGTGAGGAAATGTTTAACATACTTACTCCAATGCATATGGTTTTGTGCATATAAAACTTGTCTCTGTTCAAGACAGTGGGAATCACAGGGAAGGAGTGAGCTGTACCCTCCACATGTCAGGGCAGTCAGAGCACAGGATCTGGAATGCTTTTTTCTTTCTCAGTTAAAAAAAATCTTTTTTGAAATATAGTTTACAACCAAGGCAATACTCATTGTAATGACACCATTCTTTGAGTTTTCGCAATAGTGGACATTGCAGGAACTCCAACCATGACAGAATACTTTGCCATTCAAGAGAATTCTCTTCTGCCTCTTGCAATCACAGCCATCTTTACCCAAAGCAACCACTAAACTCATTTTTATTAGAATACCTTACTTTTTAAATTTTATTAATTATGATCGATGCCTGATTTCTCTCACTCAGCTTTTCTTTCATAAGATTCTTTCAAGATCTTGTCTTCATTAGTAGTTTATTCTCTTTAACTGTTGTGTAAAAAGAAGGGCTGTCATAAGCCACAATTGATGCAATGGAAAGTGATAAGATGACATCTTTGCAATAAGAGATGAAAGGGGCTGAGGTAAAGTAGGGCTATCCCAGGTCCCTGAGATGAAAGGATAGGTAATTCATAAAATACTCCAATGACTAATACAAGTATTATATCTTCCCTCAAACACGTTGTTAGGTTCTGCAGAACTGGATATGACTCACAGTAGCACTTCAGACAACAGATTGGCACCATGCCTAATCCTGTGACATTCTCACAATCTCCACTGTACTTAAATCCATTTATTGTAGTCAACATATCGAACTTCCTCTCCACTGCGGATTTTTCATTTTTCCAAGCGTGCTATCTTTTTCTAGGGACTATTTCCTCCTGAAAACATGCCCAAAGTAGGCAAAAACGCATTAGACTTACTCTTTAAGTGTTGATTTTTTTTTAAGTTCTAAAAGGAAATACATATGTATCTTCTCCGATTCCTATGCCATGAATAGGAAAAATGTGGAAACAAATGATACATTTTCCAGCTCTTTTGTCTCATGAAATCTTTACTAAATTAGAACAGCCAAAAACTTAACCACTGCACCCCTGGGCAATACTAACTCTTGCGATAAAGAGACTTAATCACTTCAGCAGTTGCTGCTGTGTGCTGGAGAGTAGAAACCAACCCATAGGTGACCCTCTAGTGGGTTTTTCAGGTGGCAGTAAATTATGTGGGAGATTGTCCATCCTTTTCCTGTGGAGCAGTTGGTGGATTAAAACTGTGCTTTTGGGATTGCAGTGCTGCTTTTTAGCACTAGGCAACTAGTTGTTCTTGTTATGTTCTGTCAAGCTGTCTGGGACTCATAGCAACCCTATAGACAATAGCTCTGAATTTTATCCTAGCCTGAGCCTATCTCGCTGGATCCAACACACCTTTTTGAGAAAAGATTTTGTGTATGGTATGCTTTTGGTCAACCTCTTTTGAAATAAAGTTATTAAGGAAGCAAGTGAGAAACTGACACAGGAAGAAAGATTACAAACCATGCGAAGATTCCCAGAAACAGAAGCTCGGAAAAGACAAGGTCCTTCCTCCACAGCTGACACAGAAGACTCTTCCCTAGAGTCAGTTTCTTGAAATTGGATGTCAGTCTCCTAATTGTGAAAAATCATTACATCTACCCATTCACAACACTGCCAGTAGAACAGCACTGGATATCTAAGACACTCAGGACTATTTTACAAACTGTTTGTAGAAACGTAAAGTTTCTTTATTATGTGTAAGGTAAAAAAAATTGTGTTGTTGTTATGTGCCATCGAGTCACTTGCGACTCATAGCGACACTGTGTAAAACAGCCCTAAACTCTGCTCTGTCCTGTGCCAATTGCACTGCCTCTGACACTCCCATCCTGATTATCCCAGTCACTGAATCAATCCACCTCATAGAGGGCCTTCCTCTCCTATGC
>NW_006399811.1:977287-979269 GCF_000299155.1 Elephantulus edwardii | reverse complement strand
TCAAAATGCTTCCTGCCAGTCCATCTCATCTCACCACTGCCCAGTATGTCAATATTTATGCGTTCCATTTCTTCCTTAACAATATCTAATTTTCCTGCATTCATGGTTCTCACATTCCATGTCCCAATCACTAGTGTCTGCTTACAACTCCTCCTCCTCCTTTGTATTTCCATACTTGAAAGCTCAAAAAAAAAAATTAAAAAGCTTCACTTGCAGGAACCACTGTTATCTCTGACTTTTGCTAAAGAAGTTTGGTCTTACATGTAAATAAGAAAACAAATCTCAATCTAAATTATCCACAAAAGGAATAATGACTATGATTCCTTCATAACTTTTCTCATTTTATCAAAAAGTATTCACTACAAACACCATAAGTGCCACGTTTACATTGGTGCTCTGGTGGCCTAGTGGGAAGGCAAAGAAGGTGCGCTGCAAACCAAAAGGCTTGTGGTTCGAGGCCACCAGCTACTCCACGGGAGAAGGATGATTAATCTCCTCCCATAGGATTAACTGCCTCTGAAAACCCACCAGAGGGTCAGCTTTGAGTCAGTTCCAGCTCTATGGTATATCACCATCACCACCAACACCATCACTACCACCACCACCACCACAGCAACCATTATACATTGATTATCTTTCAGTGCATGCCCAGGAAAGGTGACATCTGAGCACTTGGTAATAATTAAGCTTGTTTTTTGTTTGTTTGTTTTTTTTTAAATTTTTTTGTTCATTTTTAACAGTAAAATTTTTGTTCAGTAACAGTGTTTTAGATTTTTTTAAAAAATAATATTTATTGAGGTTTAATTTACCTTGTGCCATATTTTTTTCCTGAGAAGACATGCTACTATGTTAATTATTAGTATTTCCAGAGTCCTTAAATTTTACTACTTTATGAAGTAAGATCAAAGTACCTTTTCTCACAATATATCTTGGCTGAGTTAATATTTTAGTTTTGATATTTAGTCCGTAGATTTCAACATATCAGCTTCAAAAACTAAGTTTATAAAAGAATTACTCATTTAGGATACATATACGCATCTTTTATAAAAGGCATTAATGTCATCTTCTACCATACTCTTCAAAGTCTCCGTATCTAGATTGGCCATATATTTCCTCTGTGTAAGTATTAACAGTATCATTTTCACCTGTGAAAGTTTCCTAATTAGGAGAGATCCAAGATGGTGGCAGAGGCAGAGACAGTGTGGTGAGCTGCAGGAGCAGTGAACCACTTAAAGCAGGGCCATTATGGCCTCCTACAGACTTCTGCTTATTGAGAATTGAACACTTAAACAGTTGATGACTGGTCCTCAGTGAAGACTGAGGCTCAACAACAGGAATTCAAGGATTCCCAAGGAGGAATGGGTGAGTCTCGTGGTTCCCAACCCCCTCCCACAGAGCCCACACTGAGACGCACAGCCGCTGCAGCTCCATGAGGCTTCCACAGCCGGAACCAGTGGATTCCTTCACCCAGGACAGATGCTGGGCACCGGTCCTCCTCAAGACTGGTAGAGTGAAGCCACCACACTGCCGCAAGGTGGACTTGTTCTGGAGAGAATTCTTGGAGCCAGGATGGTGGCAGTGGGGGAAGCGGGCACAAGAGGGGCGGCGCAGCCGCCGAGCACCTGTGCGCGGGGGTGGGGGGGCACGCCCCCTACAGCTGCCCGCACTGAGGGGGGCTGCGCACCCCCCACTGGCCGCCTGCATAGGAGGTGGGGGATGGGATGCATGCCTGCCATCTGCAGGTTGTGGTTTCCTTGGACAGGTGAAAGAAGACGATTACCTATACAATGGATTGCTGAAAGTCTGATGACCTTAACAATGGCAGCATGCACAAGAGGATTGACATCCTAAATGCACCACATATTTTGTTCTGTTGAATGCTTCTGCCAAAAGATGGTTAGACCTGAGGGGAGTCTGTTCACAATTCTCAGGTTCCCTTTATCATATATAAAGGGGGAGGGCAGTGACACCTACTTCAAAAT
>NW_006399811.1:975334-976422 GCF_000299155.1 Elephantulus edwardii | reverse complement strand
CATCCTCACCCTTCTGCCCCCAACCCTCACCTCCTTGTACCCCCAATATGTTTTTCCCAATAAAAGAAAAAACGTTTCCTAATTAAAGTGATAAATAATAGTATCACACAATTCATACTCAGATTCCAACAATAAATAAGCTAAATTTCATGCTGATAAATTAGGGACCTTAAATTTTAAAAAATCACATGTTAATAGCATAATGAAAATTTTAGGATTCAACAGTTTATTATTGTCCTTATTGCCAATAATTAAAAAACAAATTCATCAACTCTAGAAAAGATTTTATTTTTGGTATATTGTAACGTCTAGTCCTCTTGGTCACTATACTGTTTATTTTATAAGAATTTCTATGTTGTAAAATCTTTCTGAGTTTTTCAGTACAAAATTATAATCATTCATACAACAAATAAATTCTATTATGGGACGATTTCCTTTTAACCTTCTTTTGTTAATGATGAAATCCATCAAACTCTTCTAATTAGAGAAAAAGCAGATCACTGAAATCATTACCTAATGAATCTGAAAGGAACTTTTATTATCACCACTTTCCAGAGCTCTAATTTGCTCTGCCCAATTTTAAAAATGGAAAGATAGATTAATATTGTCTTACTATATAATTTCTATGATTTACAGTTATATTTGTGATTGCTTTACTTGTACTTTTAACTAGAGCTCATAGTTCCAGATATGGTGGTACTGTGGAGGGAGGGTATTGGAGGCAGAAGAAAGTTTTAGGAACAGAGAAGTCCCAAAAAGGAGATGGCCAAAGGGCAATGTTCTAATCCTATCTCTGCTTGAGGTTACCTGATTATTATTTGTTACAGTGGCTGCTTCCTTTTTGTAGTTCAAAACAAAACACGCTTGTAGGATTTATAGACAAAAGAGTATATTGAGTTAGTGACAGAAAAATCCTACACTAAGTTCCATTTTCAAAGTAATACATATCATAGCATAATAATCTCCTTGTTCTTGCTCTTGTTATGCTTCTGAATGACTTCTAAATCACAGGTCCACAAACTCATATTCAAGGCTCTCTCTTTTTTCATGAAACTAGATTGAAGGTTACTCAGAGGCAAGCAAATTAT
>NW_006399811.1:946368-974849 GCF_000299155.1 Elephantulus edwardii | reverse complement strand
AGAAGGATAATTGATGCCTTTTGGCTGTGGTAATGGAGAAGAGTGGTGAATATACCATGGACTGCTAGGAGAACAAACAGGTTTGTCCTGGAAAGGATGAAGCCGGAATGTTCCTGGGAGTCAAGGATTCTGAAGCTTCATCTCACATACTTTGGGCATGTTGCAAGGAGGGTCTGGTCCTTGGAGAGGGATGTCATGTTTGGGAGAGTGGAGGGATGGTGCAGGAGAGAAAGACCCTCGATGAGATGGATCGATTCTGTTAGTGGAGTGGTGGGAATGAGTGCATTTGAGATGGCTAAGTTGGCACAGGATAGACTGTGTTTATAGCTCTTGTGCATAGGGGTCACTATGAATTGCAAGCGACTCGATGGTACATAACAACAACAAGCCAATCTTACCATCTTTGATATACCTGACCCCATTGTAGCAATCACTGTGTCAATTCATCTCATCCAGAGTGCTCTTCTCCTGTGCTAACCCTACATCCTTCTGAACATGATGTCCTTCTCCAAGGACTGGTCTCTCCTATCAACATGCCCAAAATTTAAAAGATGGAAATTAAAAATCCTTGCTTCCAAGAAGCATCCTGGTTGTCCCTCTCCAGGACAGAGGTGTTAGTTCTCTTGGGAGCTCATGATATTTTTGTTCAATACTCTTCTCCAGCACTAAAACTCAGAGGCTTTGATTCTTCTGTCATACTTAATCATTGTCTAGCCCTCAGATGCATAGCAAGCAATTGAGAAGACCATGGCCTGTATCAGGCACATCTTAATCTCTAAATTGACACAGTTGTTCATTAGCACTCTGCAGCAGATTTTGCCAATGAAACTCTTCTTTTGATATCCTGACTGTTGGTGCCAAGGGTGTTAATTGTGTATCTGAGCCAGATTAAGTCATTAACAACCTCATTCTTATCTATCGTAGTACTTATTACTGGTCCAGAAGTAAGGATCTTCGTCAATATACCATGAAGATTAGCTAACATAGAATCACTCAGGAGTAGAATGTGATAAAGAACCAACGGAAAGGAAAATGTTGAAGCTACTTTGAAGGCACTGGCATAAAATAAGGCCCCATGAACTAATGAAATACCAATAGACATATTTCAATAAATAGATGCAGCTCTGGATATGCTCACCAGGTTGTCCCAAAATCTGTAGGACATCTACCTAACCAAGGTAGATGACTGGAAGAGATCTATATTTATTTTCATTCCCAAAAAGGGCTATCCACAGAATAAAGAACTATTCAAATAATATCATTAATATCACATGCAAGGAAAATCTTGGTAAAGTTTATATAAAAATTATTTGAACAGTTTATTGACAGAGAGCTACCAGAAACACAAGCTGGATTTAGAAGAGGTCATTGCATTAGGGATATCACAGCTGATGGCAGATGAATCTTGACGGAAACAGAGAGTACTGGAAGGATGCCTATTTGTGTTGTATTGCCTATGCAAAGGCATTTAACTCTGTGGATCATAAAAAATGGCTAACATTAAGTAGAACAGGAACACAATATTTTCTTGTGCTCACACAAAATTTCTACCTAAACTCAAAAGTTGTCCAAATAGAGCAAGAGAACACTGCATGATTCAAAATCAAGAAACCAATATGTCCTTTCTCTGTACTTTTTCAATCTATATGCAGATAAAGTATTTTGAGAAGCTGGACTTTATGAAGAGGAATGTGGCATCAGCACTGGAGTAAGACTGATCAACAGCCTATGTTATGCAGATGATACAATTTTTGCTGAAATGAGGAAGACTCGAAGATCTAAAACTAAAGACTAAATTTCAATGTCAAGAAAACTAAAATCTTTATCACTATGCCAATAGGTAGCATCATGATAGATGTAAAAACAATTGATGTTGTTAATGATTTAATATTGCTCAAATTCACTATAATAGTCAGGAAATCAAAAGAGAAATTACATTAGGAAAATATGCTCTCAAGGGCCTCTATATAATACAAAAGAGCAACGATGCCAGTTTAAAGATTAAAGTGAGTCTGATCCAAGGCATGGCATTCTCAATTGCTTAGCAGGCATCTAAGAGTTTGATTAAGGACAATTATGAAGGATGATAGAAGATGAATCAACAATGTCTTTTGAGTTGTAGTGCTGGAGAAGAGTATTGAACAAACTATGGACTGCCAAGAGAACATACAGGTATACCCTGGAGAGGGTGCAACCAGGTTGCTCCTGGGAGACTACAATAGTGAAAGTGTCTTATATATACTGGGAATGCTGTCAGGAGAGGGCGGTCCTTCGAGAAGGACATAATATTTCAAAGGATAAAAGGGCAGCACATTTTAAGGAGAAGAGCAAATGGGGGGTGGGGGTGGAGTGAGCAGGGAGAAAAGTGCAACAATGAATCAATGGAAATTCAAAATCTTTGTAGATGTTCATGGAAATTAATAAAAAAAAGGGAAGAAAAGGGCAGCACAAGAGAGGAAGGGTCTCAATGAGCTGAAATGACGTAATGGGGGTCCGGAGAATTACAAAAAAATTAGTTGGCTCAGGACTGGACAATGTACAGAGTTGTTGCTCATAAGGTCACTGAGTCATTGTTGACTTGAGGGCATATAAGAACAACAACTCTTCAATGAGATGCAAAAGGCAGTCTCCAATTTCATTTGGAATGGAAAGAGGCCCCGAATAAACAAAGCACTCCTTAAATAGAGAAGCAAGGTAGGGAGGCATCTCACTCCCTGATTTCAAATCCTACTACACCGTGGTACTGGTACCATGAAAGACTCATAGATCCAGGAAATAGAATTGAGAATCCAGAAATCAGCCTATCTACCTATGGTCAGCTGATTTTTGACAAGGAGATGAAATCAGTTACATGGGGAAACAAGAGCTTTTTAAACTAATGGTGTTGGCAAAACTGGAAAACTATCCAGAGAAAACTCAAGCAAGATCTCACTGCATACATAAAAATCAACTCAAAGTGGATCATGGACCTAGGATTAAAACCAAGGACTATACTTAATTAGAGAAAAGCTTGGAAGAACTCTAGAAGTCCTAATCCACAACATAAACAATCTTCCAAGCATCCTGAAAACCCTACAACCAGGAGAGGATAAAATAGATGAATAGGACCTTTTAAGAATCAAATCCCTATGCACATCCAAATATTTGGCAATGATATGTCTGATAAGGGGCATATCTAGAATTTACAGAATACTTGAGCACCACAATCAGATAAAGGTAAACAACCCAACTGAAAAATGGGCATCGGATATGAACAGACACTTCACCAAAGAAGACATTCAGATGGCAAGCAAACACATGAAGAAATGTTCAAAATCCCTAGTTCTAAGAGAGATGCAAATCAAAACAACTATGAGATATCATCTCACCCCAGTAAGAATAGTAAAATTTAACAGAGCAGCAAACAGCAAATGCTGGCAAGGTTGTGGAGAAACTGCAGCCCATGTCACTGTTGGTGGGAGTGTAAAATGGTGCATCCACTATGGAAGGCAGGATGGCACTTTCTCAAAAAGCCGGAAATAGAAAAAACATTCGACTCAGCAATTCCACTACTGGAAATATCCCCTAAAGAAACCAGAACTGCCACCCAAGTAGATACATGCACAGCCATGTTTATTGCTGCTTTGTTCACAATAACAGAGTTGGAAACAACCCAAGTGCCCATCAATAAATGAATGGATAGAGAGGCTGTGGTATAGTCACACAATGGAATACTATGTTGCATTGAAAAACAAGGAATTCATGAAATATTATACAAAATGGGTGACCGTGGAGGACATTATGCTGAGTGAAATATCTCAGTCACAAAAGGACAAATACTGCATAGTGCCACGGTTATAAAATGGGACTGACATTGGGGTTGCAGGGAACCTAAGAAAAGAGGGGATAAATAATGTATACTGCATTGAAACAGATGAAGGAGACAACTGTTTAAAAGTAATATATGATTAGGTATTATTTTCCTTACAGGATTTCAGAAAAAGAAATGCATAATAAAGTGGACTGTGGATGGGGGGGGCAGGAGATTGTATAACAATGAAACATTTTTTTTTCTTTTGAAAGAGAAACACGAACTGGGGGAGGACTGGAGAGGAGGAAAATGTGCAACAATGAATGAATAAGAAAAAAAATTAAATGGGAAGGAAAAAAAGAACCACATAGGTTGTTTTATAATTGTTGTTGTTATGCACCATCAAGTCGCTTGCAACTCATAGCAACCCTATGTACAACAGCCCTAAACTCCACTCTGTTCTGTGCCAATTGCACTGTCTCTGATACTCCCATCCTGATTATCCCAGTCACTGAATCAATCCACCTCATAGAGGGCCTTCCCCTCCTGTGCTGTCCCTCCACCCTACCAAGCATGATGTCCTTCTCCAACGACCGGTCTCTCCTCACAACGTGTCCAAAGTACGTTAGTTGGAGCCTCAGAATCCTTGCCTCCAAGGAGCCAAGCAGTTTAACCCTTTCCAGGATGAATCTGTTTGTTTTCCTAGCAGTCCATGGTACTCTCAACACTCTTCTCCAGCACCACAGCTCAAAGGCATCAATTCTCCTTCTATCCTCCTTGCTCACTGTTCAACTCTCTGATGCATAACAAGTTTTATAATAGTATGTGTAAAACATATATTTGCAAAAGGCTTATATTAGAATCTAAAATAATTTTAGAATTCAATTTTAAATTTTTTTTAAATGAGGAAAAGATTTAGATGTATCACAAATGAAGATCTAGGAATAGTGACTAAGAAAGTGAAAAATATTGAATAACGTTAGTGATTAAACTAAAAAAACTTAAAAAACCCAAGATATCACTATACTGCAACAAGAAAAGTAAAAAAAACCCAGAAAACAAAAACAAAAACCAAAACAAAACAAAACATCTCACAACAATGATGAACTAGAAAGACTGGTTCAAATATTACTACAAAATGTAAAATAGTCAAATTATTTTAGAAAATGGCTTGAGCGTTTCACATAAAACTAAATATAAACATAAACTGACTCAGTAATTCTGTATCTGAGTACATATATCCAGGATAAATTAATGTAAATGTATACCACAAGAATTATTCAAGAATATTCTTAGCAGTTGATTCATAATAGCCCCAAACTGGAAACAGCTCAAGTAACCATCAATAGGAGAACATACAAATTGTAACATATCCATATTGGGAATTATTCATCAGCAACTTAATGATTACTTATATCCACATGAATAGATGTTATAACTGTGTGAATTATGTCTAATACAGAAATGCACATAGTCTATAATTTAATTTGCACAATATTCTACAACAAGCCAAATGAATGCATGGTTAAAATAGATCAAAATAGAGACTCTTCTGTAAAGAGGTTAGGAGTTGAATGGAGACTTGAGGGACTTCGTGAAGGATTGTTCTATACAATTATATATATTTGTTAAAGTTAGTCAAACCACAATCTGTTCTGCATATAGACTGAAAAGGTATGGAGATAGGACACATCCCTGGCATACATCATTTTCAAATTTGAGCCATGCAGTGTTTCCTTGCTCTGTTTTGGTGACTGTGTCCTGTTCCAAGTATAGATTTCATATAATCACTATCAAGTGTTCTGGGATTCCCACTTTTCTCAGAGTTCAACAGTTTGTGATCCAGACAGTCAAATGCCTTTGCATAGTCAATGAAACACAGATAGACATTCTTCTAGCACACTCTGCTTTCAGCAAAGATCCATTAAACATTAGCTAACCAGCCTGTACATACAGCAGTTCTCTGTTGATGTGCTATCTGTGTCATTTTTTGATAATTTTCATAAAAATCTTGCTTGCATGAGATATTAATGATATTGTTCAGTAATTTCTGTAATCTGTCAGGTCACCTTCCTTTGGACTGGGAAGAAATATAGATCTTTTCCAGTCAATTGACAAGGTGGTTGTCCTCCAGATTTGTTGGCACAACTTGGTGAGTGCAGCAAGGACAGAATTTGTTTGTTGAAATATGTCAAATGGTATGCCATCAATTCCTGGGGCCTTGTCTTTTGCCAATTCTTTCAGAGTAGCTTGAACTTCTTCCTTCTTCAGTAAAAGCTCTTGCTCATACATTGTTTCATGAAATTATTTTGTGTCCACAATTCCTTTTGGTACAATGATGGAGAAAAATATTGAGACTGTAAACAACTTCATTCTTGGCACCAGCAGTCAGGAGATCAAGAGATTTTTCTGTACTGGGAAAGTCTGCAATCAGGGACCTCTCCAAATTATTATCAATGATGTCAGTTTGAGAACTAAAGTGCACCTGACTCCAGCCATGGTCCTTTTCGATCACTTGCTATGTACCTGAGACCTGGACAGTGAGTAAGTATGACAGAAGAATTGACGCCTTTAAGCTGTGGTGTTGGAAAAGAGTACTGAATATTTCATGGACTGTCAAAAGAACAAACAGATATATCTTATTAAGAGTAAGGCTAGAAAGCTCTTTGGAGGCAAAGACAACAAAGCTTCATTTCACATACTTTGGGTATGTGGCTAGGAGAGGCTATTCCCTAGAAGAGACATCGTACTTGGAAGGTGGAGGGTCAGCAAATGAGAGGAAGATGGATTGACACAGCAATTTCAGCTTTCAGCAATGGGCGGCTCTAGTATATCAGAGATGCTAAGGATGGCACAGGCCAGGCCAGGATTCAGGTCTGTTGCTTATAGAGTTGCTATGAGTTGTACTCAAGTCAATGGTGCCAAAGAACAACTTAATAGCACGCATATTAAAGTACTTAGACATAAGATGTACCAAATTTTGAAAATGCCTTAAAACATTAACAAAGACCAACTTATCTATATATTGGAGTAAGGATATGGGTACACATGCAATAAAGAATTATCAACAAAATATTAATGTTGATGGCATATTTTTTTTATTTCAGGAATCTTCGATTTCCATTTTTTCACTGTTGCACATTTTCCTCCCTACCATGCCCCCACAGTTCACTTTTCTCTTTAAAAAGGGGTGTTTTATTTTTCACTGTTGCACAATTTCTTTCCTCTTCCAGGACCCCATTCCAATTTGCTATTCACCTCTTACTCTGGACTGCTGGCATGCAAATAATACCAAAACATATGTTCCTTTTAAACAGTTCTTTCTCTCATCTGTTTCAATGCAGTGTTTGTCCTTTTGTGATTAAGATATTTCACTCAGCATACTGGGAATACACCCTAAAGAAACCAGAACTGTCACCCAAACAGACATATGCACACCCATATTTATTGCTATTTGTTCACAACAGCAAAGATATGGAAGCAACCCAAGTGCCCATCAAGAAATTACTTAATAGAGAAGCTGTGGTATATTCACACAATGGAATACTATGCACCACTGAAAAACAAGGAACCCATAAAATGTTATACAAATGGGTGACCCTGGAGGACATTATGCTGAGTGAAATACATAATTTTTAAAAATTTTCTTTGTTTCAAAATTTCTGTATTTTGTGGAAAAAAATATATGCGGTTGTATCTGTACCTCCTTCCTATTCTGGAATACAGATTAGTTATTTTTGCCAGGTTCCCAGCAATAGTACACAGTCAGTTAGAAACTGAGCATTAGTGGCATACTAGATTAAGTGTTAGATTGTTAACTGAAAGGACCATGGTTTGATCCTAACACTCTGTGGGAGAAAGGTGAGGCGATTTCCTCCTGTTAAGATCAGATGTTCCACAAACTGGAAGGAGAATCAACTATGAGTACGAATCTATTCAACAGAAGTAATTTAGGTTTTTTTGGTTTGTTTTTCCATGAAGTAGACACTATTTCTTTGTGAGCGGGGAAACAAATGTGAAGGAGACCTGGCTATATTCTTTAGCTCAGTGTCTTGTGGAAGAAATCCACATGTAAAATCAAGAATCACACAATGAGCAAAATGTTGATGGATACAGGAAGCTTCCTGTAAGGAGAGTGACTGACTACAGCATAGTACAGAGAGTAAAGAACAAGTAAAGTAGATGAGGAAAGTACCTCAGACAAAGTGACATTATCTTAAAAAAGAAAGTAAGACCAGAATTGTTGTATGATTGATCTGTGTAGATGTGTGAAGGAGGAAGATGGAAGTTCTGAAGGCATGTTGCTGGGAAAAAGTGTATTCAAGGACACAAAAGAGACTGACTCATTTATTATGTGCCAGATTAAGTGGGGTTTTTTTTATGTTCTCGTTTAATTTTCATCAAGTCTTATGAGATGAGAAAAGAGACGTTTAGAGAGGGTGACAACACTAAAATCAGACAACTAGTGAATGGGAGAGCCAGAATTCAACTTCAGATCTGTATGAAAATAGATTCTGTACTCTACATCTTTATTTCAATTAGATTCTCTTTATACAGAATTATGATAATGAGAGGTTCACCTTCCGATTTGCCCAGGGGTTCAACAGAAATGATGATAGAATTGCACATTATCAGGAGAAAGGGAATTTGACTTAAGACACATTAATCTTTTAAATTTTATTAATTCCAGGCCCAGAAGAGAAAGTTTTTAATATTTTTGTATGTATTTATTAACATGCTGACCACTTGGTAAAAGTTTGACACCAAGCCACTTACAGAGAGTAAATATTAGAGAAAAATTCAAAAGTAGATAGTAGATGGAAAACATGATTAAAGATAATTAATGTCACTGAATTGAAATGGCAAACATTTTATAATAATACACTTTTCATGCATGAGAGCTGTACAATGACAAAGGATGACAGAAGAAGAATTGATGCCTTTGAGTTGTGGTGCTGAAGAAGAGTATTGTACATACAATGGACCACCGAGAGAACAAATAGGCCTGTCTTGTTGAAGGGGAAATCAAGTTTCTCCTTGGAGGCAAGGATTTTGAAGAATTGTCCCACATATGTTGGGCATGCTGCCAGGAAGGACCAGTCTTTGAGAAGGACATCATGCTTGGAAGGCTGGAGGGACAGTGCAGGAAAGGAAGAGCCTGGATGAGATGGACTGACATGGTACCTGGGGTAATGGAATTATGTGTGTCTAAGTCAGTAAGACTGGCTCAAGATAGGGCAAGGTTCAGAGCTGTTGTACATAAGGTTGTTACATATGCATTATGACTCAATGGCACATAACAACAAAAAGAATTTTCATAATTTTATGAATTGACTGCTTGGTAAGGCTTTCTCTTTTGAGTATTAATATTTACATATATGTTCTCTTTAATAAAATGAAGGTGAAGACATATCTTGTTTTGTGGTGTTTTCCATTGTGAATAACTGATTATAATTATCAATGAGTGCTGGTGACTCTGAAAAGAAATTTCCATGAGACAGCTGGACTCTTTGTATCATCAACTCAAGGACTACAACAACCACAACTATTCTTGATACTAGATCTTGTCCAAAAGTTCGAGAAGCAATGCAACTGCTCTTGAATTATCTTAATGAGCAGTAAAGTTTACCAGTTTTAAGATCTATGCTGTGTTTCTCCAAACTCAAGGAAAAACCATAATCTGTTAGATGGAAGCCTGTGTCAGACAAGGAAAATGCCATTTTCCCCCCCAATCAAATGAGCAAAAGAAAAATGGTACAAAGGTCAAAAGGGAGAAACTTGCAAGAACCCACAACAACAACAAAAAAAGTAAACATTCCCTTACGAGATCGCTCTCTCAGGTTTCACTGTATTTTTTCCATCTCACGATTTCTTTAGCATAGATCCAAAAGCAATACTGAGAACAGAGAATACTAACTCAGACTTCCTTCATACTTTAATAGGAACTTGACATTTATGAAACGTGATCTGCCATTTATTAGACAAACTGTTTCACTTATCACCTACAACAAGCTGCTTCTGTCAGCATGCAGCATAAGGACAAAACAAACATGTCTTGGGTTTTCTTGGTACTGGCAGCCTTTACATGAGCTTTCCCAGAGAAGAATCAAAAATAAAACACATGTGATACATTTATATAAAAACTAAAAGGATCTGATTGCATACATTCTGGAAAATAAAATAAGCTAACAAGGGTGGATTATTTTTAAGCAATGCCAACATCAGCTAACTGAAAAAGGGACAAAGAATGACAAGAATCATAAAATACCTGGTTGCTTAAAAGAAATTAAGGTAGGGACAAATACTACATAACACCACTGTTATAAAGCAGGACTGACATGTGGGATTGGGATGAAACTAGGAAAAGAGTGGATAGATAATGAACACTGTATTGGAGGATGAAGAAAAGAACTGCTTAAAAGGAATATATGATTAGGCATTATATATGACAAGAGTGCAGAGTAAGAAGTGCACTGCAAAGTGGACTGGGGCGAAGAAGGAAATTGTGCTACAACGAATGATTATTTTTAAGAGTGAAGTGGGGGAAAGGGAAGAGAAAAAGAAGGAGGGAAACACATGACAATGAATGAATGACAATTCAACTTTTCTGTAAACTTTCCTTAAATTCACAATTTAAAAAATTAGCCTAACATTCTTAAAAATGCTATATTATCATTTATAATATAGCCTATTAGAATCTCAGTGATTTTCTTCAAATAATTTCAGCGTTAATTTCTCTATATATTAATAACCACTGTCCACTGTTCTAGGGAGCTCTGGTGGCCTAGTGGTAAGGAACTGTACTGCAATCCTGAAGGCACGCAGAAAAGAGTGTGTGAGAAAGCTGGGTAATCTCCTCTCATGTGATTAAACTGCCTCTGAAAATCTGCTGGAGGGTTCCAACTTGATGGTATACAACAACAACAACAATTATCCATTGTTCTAGGAACTCTGGTGGCCTAGTGGCCAGGAGTTGCACTGTTAAATCAAAGACAGGTAGTTTGAATCCACCACCTACTCTGTGGGAGAAAGGTGGGTAATATCCTTATGATTTATAGCCTGTGAGTTTGTTCAAAGGCACAAAGCACCAAAAATCCATTGTATTTATTTACATATCTTAATCTATTTAAAACTCACAGTAACCTTTAGAAGTAAGTATTGTTATTATCCTCATATTTACATGAAAAATCTAAGACCGAGAAATGAAGTAACTTGTTCAAAGTCACTGAGTTAATATGTGGCAAAGGTAGAAATCAAAGCCACGCAACTCAGCTGGAGTCCAAACTTTTAGCCACTGTCATTACACAGTCTTTGAATTTTAATAACTATTGACATATGTGATGGTTTTCAGGTAAGTGGCTACAAATTCAACTTTAAAGCACAAAGTTTTCCTTTCAAAATGCACTCGATACATATTCATAAACAAATCAAAGAGAACTTCAAAACCAGTGAATGGTGAGATTTGTTTTCTTACCAATCAACAGAATCAGAAAAAGAATGAAGAAAAAGAAATTCTCACAGATTTGTGAGACATTTTCAAGTATACCAACATGAAACTGGGAGAAAAAGAGAAGGGAAAGGGCCAGAAAGAATACTTACTGAAACTATTCCCAGAAACTCTCTAAAATTTGACAGAATGATTAATACATACATCCAAGCAGCTATATTAACTAAAACTAAAAAGCACTAAAAGAGATTCACATATGGATACAAAGATTCTTCGAGGAAGCAAGTGAAGTGACTCATTATATATAGTCTTTAACAAAATTAAACGCTGAATTTTTATCAAGAATCAAGGAAACCAGAAGGTAGTAAAATGACTTAAAAAGCAATGAAAGATAACCACTGTCACTACTAACCAAACAAAACACTGCCCACCAAAAATTATGTAACCAATAAAATAATATTTTAAAAATTATTGGATAAGTTAAGACATTTCTCGATAAACGGAATTTGTTTTCCTATAAGATCTGTCACGCAAGAAATGCCTAATGGAGTTCTTAAGATTGACACCATAGGACAACTGGAATCAGAAAGAAGAAATAAAGAGAATAAAGGTTGCTATTGCTATGTTGCTGTTTTGAGGTGCTGTCCAATGGAGTATGGCCCACAGCGACCTTATGAACAACAGATCTAAACACTGTCCTATCTTGTGCCATCCTCACACTTCTTGACACACTGGAGTCTATGACAACAGTCACAGTGTCAATTAGCCTGGATCAGGGTCTTCCTCTCTTTCTGAGTACCATGTCCCTCTTCAAGGAAAAGCCTCTCCTGGCAACATTCCCAAAGAATGTGAGATGAAGCTTTATCATCTTTGCCTCCAAACAGCACTCTGGCTGCATCATCTCCAAGACATATTGGTTTATTCTTTTGCAGTCCATAGGTTGTTCAGTACTTTTCTCCAACACACAGCTCAAAGGCATCAATTCTTTGCCAGCTATCCTGGTCTCAGATGCATACACAGCAAGTGATCAGAAAGATTACGGCCTGAATCAGATGTACTTGAGGTGATTAAAAATACCATGACTTGAGTCAGGAACACCATAATTCTCAAGGTTACATTTTTTTCATTTTAACATTTTAAATGAGTCTTTTGCATATTTTTCCAATGCAATACAACTTATATGCCTAGATTATTATTTCTATAGGCGTTATTTGTGGATCCCAGTAAAATGAAATCCGTTACAATTTCAATATTTTCTCTGTTCATTATTACGTTGCTGATCAGTCTTTTGAGGATGTCTGTTTTGTTCCCATACTGAAGAATATAGTATTTGAGTTCCATGAGTAAGTGCTTCAAGTTCTCTCACATTCAGTAAGTAATGCCTTGAGTGTTTGATCTTTTAATATCAATTAAGCAAAGCTGCATATCAGATAACAGTTGATGAGTTTTTAAAGACCTCTAGGAACTCTATGAACTTTGATAAATGCCAATAGTTATAGAAAGGCTTCAGGCCTTTTGTTCACAGTGTGGCCATGAGTTCTGCTCCACTCGACGGCAATCAACAACAACATCTTAATAGGTTAATATGGACAACTTCAACTCAAAAGATTGTTTAGAAAAGTTAGAGGGCAGTGAGTATATGGAGAGGTCGAGTTCACAAGAGAAGGTTGGTAATAGCTATATAACTAAAACATTTTTATTAATGCCATTAAATTGTACATTGTTGTTGCTGCTGTTGTTATGTGCCATAGAGTTGCTTGCGACTCATGATGCCCCTATGTACCACAGCTATGAACTCTGCCCTATCTTGAGCCAATTTCATTGTCTCTGACACAACAACCCTTATTATCCCAGTCACTAAGTCAATCCTTCTCTTTCAGGTCTTTTTTCCTTCTCCAAGGACTGATCACTCCTGGCTACATATGCAAAGTACGTGAGATAGAGCTTCAAAACCCTTGTCTCCAAGGAGTAACCTGGTTTCACCCTTTCCAGGACAGACCTATTTGTTCTCTTGGCAGTCTGTGGTATATTTGATACTCTTTCTACACTGACATCCTTGCTCTTCAGTACAGAGGGGTGGTCCCTGATAGCAGATTGTCCCAATGCAATTTATCTTTTTATTTCCTGGCTGCTGGTATCAAGAGTGTTGATTGTGGAGCCAAGCAACCTGAAGATGTTAACAATCTCAATCTCTTCTCCATTTATCATGATGTTTGCCAATTGGCCCACTGGTGAGAATCTTTGTCTTCTTGATATTGAACTTCAATCCATACTGAAGGCTATAGTCCTTGCTTTTTGCAGCAAAAGTCTCTGGATCTCCTCAGCTTCAGCAAGGAAGGTTGTGTCATTTGCTGCTGTGTTCTGACAACTGCCTCCTGGTCCAAGTATAGGTTTTGTTTAAGCAAAACTTATTTTTCTTTTCTTTTTTTTTTTGTTGCGTCCCTTGATAATGTTGTCTTCTATGTACATACATGCATACATACATATATGTCTATATGATTTTAATTTTAATTTCAAGAATGTAAACTAAACAATTTGTAATAAACATACAGTAGTTTACTTATCAATCAAATGTTACAATCAAATTTTACGTATAGTCAAGTGTTTTGAGATTCCCATTCCTCTCAAGGTTAGACACAATTTATCATGATCCACACAGTCAAATACTTTTACATAGTTAATGAAACACTGATAAACATTCCTAAAATTATATATATATATAAAACATATACACAAATGCTCAAACCAGCATTATATATAACAGTAAAAACAAAACAAAACAAGGAAAATGCTCACCAATCAATGAATAGATAAAATATTATATACTCATACAATGATAAACATTAGGCAGGCCATTACAAAAGGCCATAAATTACATGATTACTTTATTTGAAATGTTTAAAATAGGCAAATGCACAGAGAGAAAGTAGACTTATTATTGCCATAGACTGGGGTGCAAGAGGTGACAGAGAAGTTTTAGAATTTGAGTGATGTAATTGCTACACAACCTTGTGAGTGTGTACTGAAAATCAACAAGTTATATAATTTAAGAGAATGAATTCTATGATATAAAAATAACAACAGAAAAAGAAAACATGGCTGTGAATATAAACATATGAAAGAATTTAAATGGATAGAGAAGCTGTGGTATATTCACACAATAGAATACTATGTTGCATTGAAAAACAAGGAACTCATGAGATATACAAAATGGGTGACCCTGGAGGACATTATACTGAATAAAATATCTCAGTCATAAAAGAACAAATACTGCATAATTCCATGCCATTGACATCAGAGTTGGGGGAAACTAAGAGGGGATAAATAATATATATACTGTATTGAAATAGATGATGGAAGGTATTGTTTAGAAGGAATATATGATTAGGTATTATTGTCATGACAAGAGTACAGAATGAAACCTGCATAGTGGAGTGGACTGGGGGAAGGGGAATTGAATAACAATGAAAGAATTTTTTTTCTAACTTGTCAAGGAGAAAAAGTGAACTGGGAGTGGGGGGGCAGGGAAAAAAGTGTGTAACAACAAATGAATGGAAATTAAAATAAAATAAAAACACAGAGGCTGAAAAAAAATTTAAAAGGAGAAGGTCCTTTGGCCTAGGCCTACAATTTTGAAGTATACCTCCTTATCAACTATAAATCCCTTGTTGTCAATTGTTTCCACCTTAAAAATCTATAGCTTCTAGTCACTGCCTTCTAGTAATATGATAATACAGCCTTCTGATTTATCCAGGACAATCTTATCAAGGAATAAGAAAGAAAATTTCAATGGTTTTTAAACTTTAACTGGGTTATTGCTAGGTTTGCTTTGTATCACAGCCTCTCTTTATTCCACATTTCCTTTGCTTCTATATGATGTACTAAATTAAAATATTCTCTCTTGAGACAGTTCAGATTAGGAAAATCAACATTCTGTCAATGCAGACATTTCAAGACTTGAGAACAATGAGTAAAATGAGTAGCCCAAGAATAAAAATGTTTTTAAAAAAGAATTTAAATGTATATCTTTACACACATACATATACATATAAACCTTACTCTATAAAGAGCATAAGAAAAATAGTGCAACAGAATGAAGTCTGTGGATTAGACAGGAGTAATATATCAGTGGTAATTAATTTCTTTATTTGGATAGTTGCATTATGACTCTTCAGGAAGCCTCAGCAGCCAAATGCATCACATGCCAGGCTGCGAACAGAAATGTCAACAGTTTGAATCTATCAGCTGCTCTCTTCTCATTAATAAGAATCTTAGGAATCTAATGGAAGGGCATCATGAGTCGGAACGAATTTCATGGCAGTGGGTTTTGGGTTTTTGGTTTGGTATCCTGGTTATGTAGTAGAGTATCTTTCCATGGAAGAAAATGGGGATCCTGTTGACAACTTTCTCTTAAATCGTTCAGGAAAAGAAAACTTACTACTTCCTTATAAGTTTGAGACAGGAAGTTTGTGCATGTGAGTGTGTGCATGAGCTCGTGTGTGTGTGTGTGTGTGTGTGTATGTGTGTACAATGGAATTCTGATAAGTATGTGAAAATCTAATAAAAACCTGGGGTTTTAAAATAAGGTCATAAAATCCGTCCAACATAGTGGTAAAAGTGGGAGTATCAACATAAGCTCTAAAAATAGAGTCACTGATATAAAATAATCTTAACACTGGAGACGATAAATGCAGAAGGCTAGATGTACTCACAAATATTCACTCACAAAGCAATTTTCTTATCTAACATAGCTGGCAAGATTCCTAGCTGTAAGTTTCCTTTTACATAACAGTTTAAAAAAGGCCCTTGGCAGCAACTTAAAAGTGAATTGATGTACTCTTTTAAAAAGAAGGCACCTTAAAAAAAAGAAAGAAGGAAATGTAAAACAACTGGACTGTCATATCTCAAAAAAAAAAAGTTTAATGTTCCCATGGCAAGTAAGCTACTGTATGTTTATTACAAACTGTTTTATTTATGTTCTTGAAATTGACATTAAAATTATACAATTATGTGTGCACTTAGAAGCCACCATCATCAAGGAACTCAACAACAACAACAACAAAAGAAATAGCTTTTGCCCAGAAGAAGCTTAACCTGGAGAAAAAGAAAAAAAAAAGAAGCTTAATCTGAAAAGTTTTTACTCCTCTACAGAAGGAGGAAAGCATTAGAAATAGAAAATGCTTGTAAAGTTTATTGTTACTGTTATGTGCTGTCGAGTCGCTTGCGACTCATAGCGACCCTATGTACAACAGCCTTAAACCCTGCTCTAACCTGTGCCAATCGCATTGCCTCTGACACACCCATCCTGATTACCCCAGTCACTGAATCAATCCACCTCATAGAGGGTCTTTCCCTCCTGTGCTGTCCCTCTACCCTACGAAGCACGATGTCCCTCTCCAAGGACCTGTCTACCCTTACAACATGTCCAAAGTATGTCAGACGAAGCCCCAGAATCCTTGCCTCCAAGGACTAGCCTGGTTTAACCCTCTCTGGGATGAATCTGTTTGTTTTCTTGGCAGTCCATGGTACATTCACATGACAATTTTTAATCTAAATATCAATGTGGCAACTATAAAAATATGACTCTCAGATATCCAACAGCAAGAGTGCAACTGACTGTGGACTCCAGTTCTCTGAAATCTATTCCTAGCATTTGTACCAAAGTCATCATCCCATAGGCTTCCCCTAACCAGTGACTGAGTATAGCAGGGATAGTAAAGCAGAACCTGCTTTGCTAATATTCACTACCAAGAAAGAAATTTAAAACATGTTGTTTAAAGAGCAGAAAATGGGATATTGGGGTACCAGGCCATGAGGATCTCTCTGAAAGGACCAGACAGAGTGAGACTATTATGGCCTCTCACTGTCCCAGAGCAGAAAACAGATGAAGAGTCCATTGCCCAGCCTCATGGTGCCTTTAGGACCCCACCAATGGCAAGAGGTTCTTTTATTCATTGTTGACTCACAGACTCACAGTTAGGTACTAATAGTGAGTTTTATTAGAGATGGAAGTTGGAAAGTTTTGAAGGCAAAGAGTATCTCACAATACATATGAGTCCAGGCTTTAGCATAACAGTTTCAAGGCAAAATTCTTCAATAAGTTCCGGTGCCAGTTTCAGTTCAGCAGTCAAATCCTAATCAACCAGCAAGGTTTACCTCTGAGCAAACAAGTATCCAGCAAGTTATAAGTCAGCTTCTCCTCCAAGCATCTTAACTGCAGCCCGCACAAATGCAAGGAACCTCAGATGACACCTTGCCACTGTTTGTCCACAGCAATGCCACAGTCTCTCCACCACCAGGATCTCACTCTCACCAGTCTTGCCACCACAAGCCTTGCTGTCCTCAAGTCTTGCTGCTCAGTGTGTAAAGCATTCTTTAGCCGATTATCCTAGTCCCACAGCTGATGCTGATTTGCAAGACCATGCTGATTTTAAAGATCATGTGTCTGCAGTTAAGGTAGCTAGAGACCAGAGGCAATTAACTGTAATGGCTAAGAAAAAGTTAACTTTTAGGGTAACACCACACTTGTCTTCACCAATATCTTTTAACAAACTTTACTTAGAAAATTTACACGCTCTGAAACACTTCCACCCAACTTTCTCCCATTCTTTCCCCCTTGTTGGTAATGCCTGCATGGAGGTCTATCTGATGGCTTTTTCAGGCTCTCTTACCTCTTCTACGTTTTACCTTAGCATCATTTTCCTCATACACTTCTTGCACATTTATTCATATAGTAGCGATTGCTTCTACAAAGAACTGTATCTAACACAGTCAGTTTCACCAAGTTAAGGCAATAGTGTTCATGATACTGGTACAGTGTGAAGAAATAAAAGCCAGATATAGGCGTTCCTGCAAGGACTGAAATATGACTTGACTGAAATGAATCAGATGATGTTCAAAATTTGATCCATAATAATAATCTCAATTTTATCTATGAATCACCTTGGGCAGAAGTGGGTAGGGCAAGCTTCAAAAGAGAGGTGGGCAGCTAAAATGTGGACAGATGGGAAAAAGGAGGAGAGCAATTCAGATTCGTATCTTTTCTAAGGGAGAGAGCTAGTCTTTAAAAGATAGAGGCAGAGGTCTACTTAGGAGGAAGATTTCAAAGTTATAAATATATTATCAATTGTATAATAATCTTCACACAGGAAATGAGTTCCCATAATTATGTAACGTAAACAATCTTGAGAATGACCAAGAGTTATCTATGATACTTAAAGTATTTCAACCTTCATAGAAACAGATCTTAATTTTGAGAAATGTATAAATTTAGGAGGCATCATAGATCTATTTAAACTGAAGGTTCGTGAAATTTTTGCCTTACAGTTTTATTTCTCTCCCTTCTTTTCTCTCAGTTGCAGAAAAATAAGCTTTCATTCTCGTCCTCAAAAAGGAAAGCTGTTTTCTGAAAAGAGTGACTACAATCAAACTTCAGCATTCACACCAATCCCTTTCTTCTAATTTTATCCATTTTATCATCCTCATAATCCCACCTTCTTCTCTTCTTTATCCTAGTAATGGTGTGATGGCTTCAATTAGCCTTTCAGTTGAAAGACCGCAGGCATGACAGAAACTACAAAGCTATTTCAAGGAAAGCTCTTTTGGGAACAAGTGCATGAAGAAATTTGAAAAATCTCTTCAGGCACTCTCTAGAGCATTACAAATCATTCTCTTTCTAGGACTCTAGCTATACAAATCTGACCTTTTCACTGTTAGAATTTCAGAAAAAAAATATGTATTTGAAAACTATATTTTATCTTTTTTGTTAAACTATCACTCATTGAAAGCCTATTCCATTAATATGTGTATCAAATAGGGTTAAAAACACCTGAAAATAATCCCTCATGAATTTAAACCCCCTCATTCAACATTTGAGTTTCTAAGGATTATATGTGTGTGTGTGTGTGTGTGTGTGTGTATATATACACACACACACACACACACACACACACACACACACACACACATACATATACTGATTGTTCTAGATGATGACAAACACAGTCATCCTTAGAAATATATTTGGACAATTCCTCAAAAATGGATGATGCAAAATGAGTGATTAATGTGGTTGTTCTTAAGTGCCATCGAGTCGTAGGTGATTCATAGTGACCCTATGAATGAAAGACCTGAACACCTGTATAACTTTCATCCTTTCTCCAGGTTCACAGGGTTTCCTGAGGCAAGCAATTTCTGAAGGAGATGCCACTCCTACTTCCAAGATTGTTTTACTCAGAGAGCTCCACCAAACACTGTTCACCATGGGTAAACATTCTCGCGTTTGACACATCAGTGTCACAACGTTCAGCATCACAGCAACCATGAGTTACCTCTGTAAAGCAAGGGGACAGACCAGGGCTATACAACCTAGAAGAATGTTTGACCAAAACCAATTTAAAGCCGGCCTGAGGGCGGAAGAGTCAAGTCACCCACCTTTGGCTTGGTAGCGTCACTTTCTGCCCACTAGGACAACTGAGCTCTCAGAGAAAATCCTTTGAGCATATGGGAAACTTACTTTTTCTTCCAGTATAAACAAGAATATCAGTGAAAATTTTCCTTCTCTTCCAGATTATTTCAGACTTAAGCATAAACTTTTCTACCAGAAAGTTTTAAATGATCACTGTAAAAATGTAGTGAATAGAAATCCAAAGTCACTGTAAATTTTAATTGAAATGAATAATAAATTAAAAAAATGTTTTATAGTCTTTCTCTATAATGTAATAATACCTTGTAGATGGGGAATGTGGAAATAAAGTACCCTTCAAGTAACATTAAGAACAATTATATTCATTAGTTTCGCAGACCCAGGGACACAAAATCAATAGGTAGGATCCACTGCAATGCATGTTTTTGTGCATCTAATAACACCTTATATCTTTAGTTGAGATCATGAAAGAATTTTATTATCTAGGAAAAAAAAAACCCTATTCAACTTTGGTCCAAATAATCTACCATGTCCTATATTTCTGCCATAATACTGAATCCTCTGTCAATTATTTAATATACAAGAACCAGGACTTCACAATAGAAGCAAAAGATCAAGTTTGAAAGGATATGGAACAAATAACTAAAAAACACCAAGTATTAATAAAAATGTATTTTGTGAAAGATAGAATTGTAGAAAATAGGGTAAGAAACATTAGATAATTGAAGTATGAGAAGAAGAAAGGAGAAACAATATTTGGCCAGTAATGTTCTATAAAATATTTGGTCAGGCCACATATTTAATAAATAACCTGAGAGAGCATAAATAGATATTAAACAGAATAGCAGTCATAGGCTCAAAAAGATTTTTTTAAAAAACAATACAGACAAAATTAAATAGAAATATATGTGTGTATTCTACAAAGAAACCATTATAATAACATTGACAGTCACCCTTTAACTGAAATGATGGAAGCAAGAAAACAATGGAATAACATCTTTCAAAATAAGAGTAATAAACTTACCAACTTATAATTCTATACCAAGAGAAAATATCTTTCCAAAATAAAAATTATGCTATCATACAAATAAAAGCTGAGAGAATTTTCATTATCAAATCTTTACAAAAGAATTACTTTAAATACTTTAGACAGAAGGAAAATTATTCCAGGTAATGTAAAAGTGTATGTATATCAAGACCAAACTATTTTAAGGTACAATAATATACTATATGTTGGAGATGAGACAGAAAGGCTAATACATATGCAAAGTTAAATACCCAACTGTAACAAGCAGAAAAGCAATATATGGAGTTAAAGAGCTGTTTTTCTATTGTCCAGAAAGTGATCAAAATACTAACACACAGATTGTAATAATTTATTAGTGCATGATGTAAAGCCACGCATAAATGATTACATATTGTATAATCTTATTTATAAGCAATGTACAATGTATGTAAATTCATACTAACATAAAATGGACCAGAGGTTGCTAGAGACTAAGAAAAAGAGGAAATAGAAAAGTATTATTTAATGCATGATGAGTTTTCTTTGGGAAGAAATGTTTGGAAATTTGAATAGCCTAACACTGTGATACACTGGATCACACTGAACTTCACACTTTAAAGTGGTTAATTCTGTTATGTGCACTTTAGTATAAAACTTTTATAATTGCATAGTATAATTTCTACATTAAAACTTAAATTGTAAAAAAGGTATAATTTTTATCTCAAAGCAAATCATAAAATGTTTGTTGTTGTTATTGTTATGTGCCATCGAATTGCTTGCGACTCATAGTGACCCTATGTACAAAAGCACTAAGCTACTCTGTCCTGTGACAACCGTGCCATCTCTGACACACTCATTCCAACCACCCCAATCACAGAATAGATCCATCTCATCAAGGGTCTTCCTCTCCTGCGCCATCACTCCACTCTCCCAAACATGATGTCCCTCTCCAAGGACCAGTCCCTCCTTGCAACATGCCCAAAGTATGTCAGACGAAGCTTCAGAATCCTTGACGCCCAGGAGCCTTCACCCTCTCCAGGTCAAACCTGTTTGTTCTCCTAGCAGTCCATGGTATATTCACCACTCTTCTCCAGCACCACAGCTCAAAAGCACCAATTCTCTTTCTATCATCTCTATTCACTGTCCAACTCTCCGATGCACAGCATGTAATTGCAAAGACTATAGCCTGGATCAGCGCACCTTAAGTCTCCAACCTGATGCCATTGCTCTTCAGTACTCTTGAGAGGTCCCTTACAGCTGACTTTCCCAATGCAATTCATCTCCTGATTTCCTGGCTGCTATTACCAAGAGTGTTGACTGTGGAGCCAAGTAAACTAAAACTGGTAACTATCTCAATCTCTTCACCGTCCAACTGATGCTGCCAATTGGCCCAGTGGTGAGAACTGTTTTCTTGATGTTGAGTTTTAATCCGTATTCAAGGCTGCAGTCCTTGACATTCTGCAGCAAGCGCTTCAAGTCCTCCTCAGTTTCAGCAAGCAGGGTTGTGTCATCTGCATAATGCAGGTTGTCGATCACTCTTCCCATCAATCCTGATGCCACATTCTCTTCTAAATCCAGCCTGCATATCTGGCAGTTCTCTGTTGACTTCAATCATTTTTGGATAATTTTCAGCAGAAAGGAAAAACTACAGGTGACACACATGAATATAATAAATTAAACTTAGGTCAATAATAAATAGTAAATATACTTGATAACCCAATTAAAATAAGAGTTTGTAGGTATTTAATATTAAAAACCCAATTGTGAGTTGTCAGTTAACTTCAGTAAAAGCTTATAGAATAAAAGCAAAAGAGAATAAAAAGGTCTGCAGTGCAAAATAAAGCTAGTGTGACTATACCAGTGTCAAAGGATATAATAGTAATGAAGAAAAGTATTTTATAAGAATAAAAAAGAACTGTTCAAAAGGAACAACACTTAACTTTGTGTACACTTAGTAACGCAAGCTTAAAATATATCCAAACAAAACAAAATCTGACAGGACTAAGAGAAAAAAAACATTAAAAAGAAGTTCACAATCATACTTAGAAATTTACAACTTCAGTAAAACTCACAAAAATTATTAAATATAAACAAGATTAGAAAAGTATTATTACAATAGTTACATAATTTATACCAAAACAGGAAATAAAGCAAGACTTCCCAAATTTCAGTGCAGTCTTCAGGGATGATACCCTTGATATCCTCCCACAACTCATCTGGTCTTTGCTAATTAGTGTTCAAGGCCTCAAACCTGTTGCTGAGATGGTTCTGATATTCAGGTGGGATAGACTCAAAGTCATAGTTTGGTTCTCGTGGATTTGGTTTACTTTTTCCTCAGCTTCAGTTTGAATTTGCATATGAGTAGTTGGTGATCTGTTCCACAATCAGCTCCTAGTCTAGCTTTCACAGCTGATATTGAGCTTCTCCAGTGGCTCTTTCTGCAGATGTAATTGATCTGATATCTATGCATACCAACAGGTGAAACCCAGGTATATAACCTGCGTTTATATCTCTTAAAAAACCTATTTGCAATGAATAAGTCATGATTGTGCAAAATTTAACCATTCTCTCTCCAGCTCCATTTCTGTCACCGAGTCCATGTATTCCAACTACGGAATCTTCTTCTCTGTTCTCAACTTTTGCATTCCAGTCACCCATTATTATCAATGCATCTTGAGTGCATGTTTAATTGATCTCTGACTGTAAAAGTTGGTAGAAATCATCTATTTTTTCTTCTTTGACTCTGGTTGTTGGTGCATATATCTGAATGATAGTGGTATTCGCTGGATTTCCTTGTATGCGTATGGATATTATCCTGTCACTCACAATATTGTACTTCAAGATGGATCTAAAAATGACTTTCTTAACTATGAAAGCAACTCCATTTTTCCTCACCTTTTCATTTCCAGAGTAATATATCATATGATCATCTGACTCAAAATGCCCCATGCCAGTCCATCTCATCTCACCAATGCCTAGTATGTCAATATTTATGTGTTCCATTTCTTCCATAACAATATCTAATTTTCCTACATTCATGGTTCTCACATAATAATGTTTATTTTAAAAATTAAAATCCTAATTCATAAAAACAAATGCAAAATATTTCTAGAGTAGTACTTTAAGGAACTCTGGTGGCCTAGTGGTAAGGAGTTGTACTGTCAGATCAAAAGGCATATGGTTTGAATCCACCAAGTGCTCCACAGAAGAAAGATTAGCAATTTCCTCTTATGTGATTTACAGTCTCTTAAAAACATGCCAGAGTGTCAGCTATTGGTGAGTTCTGACTCCACAGCACATAACAACAACAAAGTAGTACTTTAGAACTATTGTAGTCTTTGATGCATGTATTAGAATACCATAAAAACAATAAACAATTATCTTTATAAGCTAAATAAAAAGAAGTAAATGAAACACACAAAGTAAATAAACATAATGAAAAAGAAGGGAATCTCTGGTAGCCTAGTGGTAAGAGGCTGCACTGCACTCCCAAAGGTATGTGGTTCAAATCCGCCACCTGCTCTGTGGGAGGAAGATGGGCAATCCTTCCCATGATTAACTGCCTCTGAAAACTCACTAGAGGGTCAGCTATGGATGGATTCAAACTCCATGGTACAACACTACAACAGTGATAAAGTAGGAAAAGGAGTAAAGTAGAAAGCACACATATAATAGATAAAACTAAAAAAAATCAACTGGTTCTTTCCTATTGGTAACATGTTGTGCTACTAATCCAAAGGCATGTGGCTTGAATCCACTAGGTGATCCAGAGAAGAAAGCGTGGACATCTCCTCCCTTGTGATTTCCTGCCTCTAGAAGGACCTGTTCTTTCCAGAATGATGGCAATCCTTCTGATACAATTAACTGCCTCTGAAAACCCATCAGAGGATCCACTACAAGTCAGTTCTAACTAAAAAGTATATAACAATAACAACATCGATTTAAGTAAACTCAATAAAAATCCTGAAATGTAAAAAAAAATAATACTGAAATGTGCTTTAATTTTTTTCTTCCAAAACCTAATAAACTGATAGTTAAGAAAATATAATGGTAGCAAAAAAGTATTTTGAAGCAAGATAGGTGTGAAGGTTTACCAATACCAGATACTGAGAGTAACTGTAGAGCTGTCAGTACAAAGAAGATTGAAAAGTTGATCGATGGAATAAAATAATACTCTAGAACAGACCCCCACATAGATGAATCTGATTCATGACAAAGGCGCATCAGCAATACAAGGGGGAAAATATGATCTTTTATAAGTGATGCTAGAAAAAAAATCAAGTTCAGATGTACCACAATCCCAAACGCTAAAAAGAAAAGAATTCCTAAGAGATTGTATAACTGACAGTTTTAATTGTTTAAGATGAGGCAAAGATTTCATAAAAAGAATGCAAAAAGCATTAACCAAAACCACATAAAACTGAGTCCCTTAAAAGTAAAAAGCTGCTTATTAAAAGATGCTCATAACAGAGTGGAAAGAAACAACAAAACCAAACAAGCCAGAGAGAAAGTATTGTTAACTTATGTCTCTAAACATATTCAGGATATATTGGGGGAAGGAAGCAGGAGAAACACATATAAAACAGTAAGTGGGGGGAAAGCAGTTTCAAAGAGATTTGTCCCTAAATCCATATGAAGACCATAGTGAGATGCCATGTATGTCCACAAAAATTATTAATACTGAAAATATTTACTAAATGTAGATAAGAATATGAAGTAATTGGAACTTTATACTGCTGGTTGAAATATAAATTGGTGAGATAACACAGAATACCTGTTTAGCCATATCTATTAAAGCCCAACATACTTCTATCCTTTCATCATGAAATTCTGCTGCTAGTATTATACCTAATAGAAAAGTATACATAAGTACACCAAAAACTATTAATATGAGTATACAAAGCAGCATTATTAATTTAGCAGATTTTATACAAACACAAATTCACAGAATTTTATAGAGCAACAAAAGTAAGGTATGTATAACAATGTAGATGAATCACACAGACAATAGGAAGAAAAACTATGGTACTAGAGAATGGCGGCTGGGAGAAAATGGCTGGCAATGGGGTATCGGAGAGATGTCTGACATTCTAGTAAATGTTATATGTATATTGATTATTTTTACACAGGAGGGTTCACAACAAAAATTCACTGAACTGGATTCTCAATATTTGAGCAATATTATAGATATAGGGATAGATAGATAGATAGATATAGATATATTTTACAGATATATTTTTATATAAAATATCTTAAAAAATGAACTTTTGGGTTTTTAATTAGAGAGAGGGACTCTATTTTCCTTCTTTTTTATTGTGATTTTAACAAAATTTACAGAAAAGTTGGAATTTTAGACATTCATTGTTGCACATTTTCCTCCCTTCCCAACCCACAGTCCACTGTAAAAAAAAAAAAAAATCATTCACTATTGCATAATTTCCTCCCACATCTCCCTCCCCCAGTCTGCTCTGCTCTGCACCTCTTATTTTGGACTGTTGTCATACAGATAATGCCTAATCATATGTTCCTTTTAAACAGTTCTTTCCTTCATTTGTTCCAATGCAGTGTTCATTATTTATTCCCTCTTAGTTTCCTCCCACACCCCATGTCAGTCCTGTTTTATAACAGTGGTGTTATGAAGTATTTGGAGACTGTAAATTCCATAGGAGGCAACTGCTCATCTTTGCACTGTTGAGCTCATGGTGGACTTGAACTGCCAATGAAGGGCTGCCTTTAGGTTAACAATGTAAATCACTGGGACCAATGCCACCGGTGTGCCTTAGGTTTTATTTTTTCTTTTCCTTATTTTTTTAAATTTAATTTTAATTGATATTTTAATGAAAGTTTATTATAGAGAACTTGTTGTTGTCGTTGTTATGTGCCATCGAGTCGTTTCCGACTCATAGCGACCCTATGCACAACAGCTCTAAACCCTGCTCTATCCTGCGCCAACCGCACCGCCTCTGACACACCCATCCCGATTACCCCAGTCACCGAATCAATCCATCTCATAGAGGGTCTTCCCCTCCTGCGCCGTCCCTCCACCCTCCCAAGCATGATGTCCCTCTCCAAGGACCCGTCCCTCCTGGCAACATGTCCAAAGTATGTCAGACGAAGCCCCAGAATCCTTGCCTCCAAGGAGCAGCTTGGTTTAATCCTCTCCAAGAACTTAGATTTCCATTAATTCACTGTTGCAAATAAAATGAGTTTTTAAAGAGAAATCTGAAGTGATTTTAAGAAAATTATTCTCTGTAAAGATAGTCTTACTTCAAAAATAATTCTACTTAAACTTGCTACAAGAAGAAGTCATATTTTCTAAGTATGTTTTCCAAACTCTATTATTTTTAGAAACACTCAGGGTCTTTTGAAACCTTTAGAAATCCTAAGCACTAAGGAGACCTTGATCAAATATATTACATGTAATTAAAAATACCATTTAAAAAAGGAATATACGTGCAGGTGGAAATGAAATTAATTTATAGAGATTTAGATAAAAAAATTCCAGAGGAAATCACAAAGGAGGACTGATTTTGCTTTTGTGATGTCCAGACCCATGTCCTTGGTCAGTCTTGCAAAGAAACTTGCACTGTCCTAGGAAAAAATAATTAAAACATTCACTTTGCTAAAGAGTCTGAACAACTCCAAGGACATTACCGAAGAACCCACTTGTGCCCCTGACCTTCTTTATTATTATTCTTTTTAGTAGGACATTTATATGTACAGGGCCTATGAGGTAATTTTCTATTTAATCTTTTTAATTTTTAGACTCACAGAAAAATAATTTCTAGTCCTCTGAATTTCATGTATAATAATTTTAATATTATTTTGCTATTAAATACTGTCTATAATCCTGATAAAAACCACTACAGTGCAAAGTCATAAACTCTGATGTCAGATAGACCTAGATCAGAATATCAATTTCATAATTGCTTATCTGTGTGATACAGGGAAATGTTAAGTTCTTCAGAGTCTGTTAGCCTAAGCTTAAAAAGAGAGATACGGTTTCCATTTCACAGCAATTGTCAAGACTATCTGATATGATGTATCTAAAAGTTCTTAGCACATTTTCTAGTGTGTAAGAGATGGAAAAGAAATAATTCTTTTTTCTCCCTTCATGTAAAATTCCCTATTACTACAGAATACTTCCGAGTTTTAACCTAAAAGATCTGGGTTCAAGTTAATCTCTCTAATTTTAGGCCCATAATCTGATTTCTCTAGGTTTCAGCTATGAAATTAGGGGAATTCCATCTGCCGTATAAAATTAAAAAGCAATTAAAAATGGTTGACTCTGGAGAACATGATGCTGAGTGAAATATCCCAGTCAAAAAAGGACAAATATTGCATGGTGCCACTGTTGTTGAATGGGACTGACCTTGGGGTTGGGGAGAGACTGAGTAAGATGGGTTCAATAATGTATACTGCACTGAAACAGAGGAGGGAGAAAACTGTTTAGGAGATATGTGATTAGGTATTTCTGTCATGACAGGAGTCTAAAGCAATGGCTACATGGTGGAGTGGACCTGGGGGAGGGTTTGAAAAACAATGAAAGAATTTTTCTTTTACTTTTCCAAGAGGGTAGTGTTTTGGAGGTGAGCTTTGGGAGGGGACAAATGTGCAACAATGAATGAATGGAAATCCAAAGCCTCTGTAAATTTTTACTGAAATTAGTAACAAATTTAAATTTGAAAAAAAAAGAATTAAGTTAGAGTAAGGATGGAAATGGATTTATAACTGCTCATGCTAATAATACTATATCGTGGCATGGAGGAGGAATAGTGGAAATGTATCCACATTTACAATATTCCTCTTACCA
>NW_006399811.1:940931-945955 GCF_000299155.1 Elephantulus edwardii | reverse complement strand
AATGATTTAGATCCTCCCAGAAGAGCTGTGGGTGAGCATTAATACTACTGGTAAGTATATTCGTTTTCTCCTGGACACAAGAACCTACTTTATGGTCCTAAAAGCCTTCTGAGGTCCAACTCTTCTCACTATTTCCTAGTTGTTGGAATTGACGGAAAACCTCATAAGCAGTTCCTTACTTCACCTCTGCCTTGCATGGGGACTTCCGAGTTGTAAAACAACCCAGTGGTAGGTGGAATTTGCTCCAGGACTTAAGAAGAATAAATGACATAGTTGAGCCTTTACATCTTGTGGTTCCTAACCTTTATACTATAATTGACAAAGTGCTAGTCAATAGGCCTTTTTATTGCAAGAACTACCTTCCCTCTGTAACCTGATTTGTGCCACTATTAGAGCCTCTACATAGAATAGTATTGCTTTTTTAATTTTTGACTCATGCACTTTTAACTTGTTAGTTAAATTTGTGTCTTCTAGGCTGCAACACTTCCATGATACATCTTCAAGGATATGAACATGTACGTCTAAGCACAATTGATAACAGTGCATCTAAATTCCAAAATCAATCTCCATAATAGTCTATATGCTTCCTATTGCCAAAGGGGCCCTTTAGAGTAGTGAGAGAAGATCTTCACCCTGAAACCTACAGCATCCCTTTTCAGCAGGAAGTAGCTAAGAGAATATGCCATCCCCTTTTCCTCATGAATCAGAGTGAAGTCTCTCTCAGGGAGGAGTGATAGGGAATGGCAAAGGACACACTGACAAAGGAGATTAATCAGAACTGGCTTTGACAACCACTGTGACAACTGGACAATTAAAACAGACTTACAAGGGGGGAAAGAAGAACAAACTAGGGAGGAGGGTAGAGAAAAAAGTGTAACAATGAATGAATGAAAACCCCAAATCTCTGAAAATGTTCATTAAAATTAATAAAATTTAATAATTAAAAAAAGAATTAAAAAGCAATATATACAGTGTTTTAACAATACAAAGTTTTACCAGTTTGAGAAACAACTCAATGACAACTGGTTACTTTAACTGTTGTGATTACATCAATCATCACTTCAATGTTAAGAAATTTCTCAAAGACCCTGTGAAGCTTGAAGGAGTTTATATCTCCTTCAGGAAATTAATTTGTCTTGAAAATAAGCTGATGCTCCTCAAGGCCTGCAGAAACCATGTAATTCACTGCTCATTAGGATGTGCTTGCAAAGCAGTGTGATCCCATGGGTTTAAAGATTCCTTAGCAATCCATTGCTCAGTATGCCAGAAACTCAGAAGAGAGAAAGGGGCACATGGAAAATAGATCTGCCTTACTCTCCTGATGCTTTAAGGTACTTCTTCAGACAATGTCTTTTGGGGTATGTTCTGATGAACAAACATCTATCATTCAATACTAAAAGAACTTCATTCTAGGGCCAAATCAGCAGAGTCCACAGAAGTATTGAGGGAAGAATCCCACTAACTTTGTAGACAGGCAAACTGGGTTATGAGGAACAAAGAATAAAGAAATATTCCAATATATGTTACTACTCAGACTATGGCTTATTTATGCACACTTGGGAAAGGAACTCTTCTCAGAGTCAGCCACAGTTTGTTGTGATCCACATAGACATTCCTTTGTCACTCTTGTTTTCAGCCAAGGTTCATCTAGTATTAGCTGTAATATTCCTAGTATCATGGCCTCTTTTAAGCCCAACCTGAACTTCTGGCAGTTTTCTGTTGATATGCTTTTCCAATCTTTTTTGAATAATTTTCAGTGGAATCTTGCTTGAATGCAACATAAATGATATTGTTCGATAATGTGAGACCTGTAATTGGACCAGGAGGCAGTTGCCAGAACAGAGCAAGGGAACACTGCGTGGTTCAAAATTGGAAGGGGTGTACGCCAGGGATGTGTCCTATCTCCATTTATTTTTAATCTATATGCAGAACAGACCATCCAGGAGGCTGGACTATATGAAGAGATATGTGGCATCAGGATTGGAGAAACACTCATTAATAATCTTCGTCATGCAGATGACACAACCCTGCTTGCTAAAAACTTAGGAGGGCCTGAAGCACTTATTGCAGAAGGTCAAAAACTGCAGCCTTAAATATGGATTGAAGTTCAACATCAAGAAAACAAAGATTCTCATCACTGGGTCGATTGGCAGCATCATGACAGATAGTGAAGAGATTGAGATTGTTAACAGCTTCAGTTGGCTTAGCTCCACAATTAACACTCTTGGTACCAGCAGCCAGGAAATGAAAAGATTAATTGCCTTGGGAATGTCTGCTGTCAGAGACCTCTCCAAAGTACTGAAGACCTACTGTATCAATATGGAGACTAAGGTGCTCCTAACTCAGGCCATGGTCTTTGTATGTATTCACTATGTGTCAGAAAACTGGACAGTGACTAGGGATGAGAGAAGGAGATTTGATGCCTTTGAGCTGTGGTGCTGGATATGAGTACTGAATATCCCATGGACCATTATGAGAAAAAACAGGTTCATTCTCAAAAGAGTGAAACCAAGCTGCTCCTTGAAGAAGGATTTTGAAGCTCCATCTGACATCCTTTGGGCATGCAACAAGGAGGGACCAGTCCTTGGAGAGGAACGTCATGCTTGGGAGAGTAGGGGGACAGTGCAAGAGAGGAAGACCCTCGATGAGTTGGATTCGGCTAGGTGTGTCAGAGACAATAAAATTGGCACAGGATAGAGCCGGCTTTAGGGCTGTTGTACATAGGGTTGCTATGAGTCTCAGGAGACTCAACAGCACATAACAACAAACACAGGAAAGAGTTGTAGATAGTAAAAAAAACCTAGAAAACTATATTGAAATGATAAATATTCCATAAACCCAGAAAATAACAAATAAAATAAGACTATATCTAATTTTCATAGTCAGTGATTAGTTATATTCTTGAATAATGTACAACAGATATTTTATTAGTAGTATAAAAATACCTGAAATGTTTCCATTTTTTTTAGAAATTGACGTAAAATTCACGTAACATAAAATCAACCAACAATCCTTTTATGATGTACAATTCAGTGGCATTGAGTACATTCACTATGATGTGCAAATATCATCTTTACCTAGTTCCAAGATATTTCATGACTCCAAAAAAGCAGCCACTCACATATCTTGCGCCTTCTCCATAACGCAAGGCCCAAATAAACATTGCACTGCTTTCTGGATACTCAGATTTCCTTACTCTGGATGTGTTAAATGCTTCAGTTTTAATAATAAATAGAATATTTTAACAAAAATATTTGCTAAAACAGAGATTATGTTCACTTTTCTTCTCCTATAAACCATTATATTAACAAATTATTAACGCAGATGAACAAAGGTATTGATCTCTCTGTAATGTATTCAATCCTTTTCCATTAAATTCTCAGCAGTAGCTGTATTTCGTAAAAGCAGTTGTTCTAATAAAAAAAAGACTTAGGAAAAAAATATACCTCAAACTAAATTGCTCAGCAAAGGCCAACTTCAATCTATATACTATTATGAATAATATTTCAACTTATTGCTATGATTGGCCACTGAACCACTGAATATACTCTATTTAATGTAGCAGATCCAAATGCAGCAAAAACAATCCAGGTGAACCCTTTAAAGTCTGAATAGATCCCTTTAAAGTTGTGGTATTGAGACATTAATACTTAGTAAGTAACTATTAAAATCGTGGGTGCGAACGTTGTATTGTAGACAATGAGACTGGTAAAGTTAGGGTTAGGAGAGACTGGGAAGATTGACCGATGGCGAGGTTGGCAAGATTAGGATAGAGTAAGGTTCAGAGCAGTTGTTCAAAGGGCTGCTATGAGTAGATGGCACATAACAATTCCTGACTTAGTAGTCAACTGATAAAGTTGTGAGTATATAAGCTTTATTTTGGGGATTAAAAAAATAATGCTTGTAATTACAGCAAGTTTGAAATGGAACAACCTTATCACACTACACTCATAAAAACGAGGAAAGTCCAGAAATTTACCCCAAATCTTAACAGCTGGCTGAAAAAGTCAAGACCAGAACCAGAACCGATGTTCAATCCATTCAATTGTATCAATCTGACTCCTTCTCATGTGTATACCAGGAAAATGTAAAGGAATTTTAGTGGTGGTATATTCTTTCCTCTCTCAAGGAGACTTTATTCATTGAGTAGAAAGGGAAAGACAAAAAGCAGGGCAAGAGGAGGGGAGGAAGGAAGGGAGAGGGGGAGGCAAAGAAGGAACGGAGGGAGGTGAGGTAGATAGGCGGCAATCTGCTCATTTCCAGAATCCTAGGAATCCCCTATTATACTTTTAGCTCAACTTCCCTACATTAATTTATGGCAACAGAAAAAGCTTTTATCCATTTCCATTTCCTCCTATTCTAAAGGAGACATTAAAAGGCAAAAGTGGGATTGACAGAGCTATTAAATCATGACAGCATGTTTTTTACAGGCTCCCTCTAATCTAAACATTCAGATCATTTATCATTTCACCACAGCTATAGAAAATCTTTTAACTAGAAAGTCAGACTTGTCTATCCTTGAAATCAGAGATCATTCCTAGATTTATTGTAATTATATAAATAATTTGCTTACATTTAAGACCACAGTATGTTTTCTTTCCAGTAAGGCCTCCCACAGAATGGAACTAACAGAAATAAACTAGGCAACATAGACAAAAGTACTAAGTCTTTTTCAAATTATATTATATAGATGTCACTTAATAAAAATGGTCTGTTAAGTGTGTAGCTGGTATGGTTACAGTGCATCAGTCTTCATGGTAAACCATTGAGTGCATTTCTTTTAAAATCAGGGATAACACTAAGATGTATACTATCATTACTGTACTGGGGGTTCTGGCCAGGTTAATAAGATAGGGAAAAAAGACAAGAACTAGAAATTGGTAAGGAAAAAAAACGCAACCATCCTTAGTTAGAGATTATGAAACCACCTAGTTGAATATAAAATCAAGCCATTATTAATGTTTATTCAGTTCATATGAATATTGATAATGGAAACTCAAAGGCATATTTTCAGCAAGCAAGAT
>NW_006399811.1:934462-936066 GCF_000299155.1 Elephantulus edwardii | reverse complement strand
AGGATAAAGCAGGGTTTAGGGCTGTTGTGCATAGGGTCGCTATGAGTCGGAAACGACTCGACGGCACATAACAACAACAACAACAACAATTATATTATCGCATTATAAGCCATATTAATTTTTAGTTAATATCTTGGCTTTTGAAATATTTATAATTTAATTTTGCTTGTTTTCTACACTTCACAAAACAGTGTAATTTTAGCTATTTTAAAAAACCTTTTTTGGCTACACTGCTGTAATATTCTCCACACATAAACTACTTTAAAACTGTCTGATAATATTGCAAAACAAACACTAGTATATTAATATGGCTAGAGGAATTGCAGAAAAAAATCCCAAATAATAAATAGAAGTTATTTAAATGTGGAACCTATTGTACTTTTATAAGCATTGTTTCAAATATTCCTTTCCTGAGTAGTATAGACTGGGACAAATACTATTAATATGGGAAAGGAAGAAAAATGACAAGTCATAGAGGTTCAGGTCCATAGACAGAACTGTTTGCTTTAGTTGTATGTGCAAAATTTCCAATGTCAATTAGAGAAAAATGGGGAAAAGTATATTATTTCCCAGCATAGTATTCAGTATGTAGAAAAACGGTGTTCATAAGTTGTCATTTTCAAACTCATTACCATTTGTTCAGAATTACCTCATAGTTTACTCTGTCTCAGGTTTTCAGAGGCCTTAAATCACAGTAGGAGGTGAAAGCAGAATTTGATTGTTGCCCATTATCCACTATTACCCAACATAGGTAGGAATCTTCTCCCATGTTGCATCTAGTGGATCTGAACTCACAGAGATGTGACCTCTGAGTTAGCAGCACAACTCTCTATGGACTAGGCTACCAGAAATACAATTCAGGCACTTGAGAACTGTACAAAAGACATAGACATGATATAAATGTTAGGCATCTTCTCTATAGAAGTCAGAAACTAATTGTTGTTTCTGTTGTTGTTAAGTGTTGTTGAGTACAACTCAAAGTGATCCTAGAAGCAACTGGTCTGAATCCTGTCCTATTCCTCATCATTTCTGACACACGTGTGCCTACTGCTGCAGTCACTGTGTCAATGTATATATCTGGTTTAGGGTCTTCCTCTTTTTAACTGACCCTATACCTTTCCAAGCATAATGTCTCTCTTCAAGGAATAGAGTCTCCTAGAAACATGTCCAAAATACGTGAGATGAAACTTTGTCATCTTTGCCCCCAAGGAACACTCTAAACTTTCTCCAAAGCATGTTTATTCTTTTGATACTCTGTGGGATATTCAGCACTCTTTCTCCAAGAGTACAGTTCAAAAGAATCAATTCTTCTATCATCCTTACTCATTGTCCAACATTCAGATGCATAGTAAGCAAAAATACTATAGCCTTAATCAGACACTCTTTAATCTTCAAACTGACCTCAGTGTTCTTCTATAATTTGGAGAAGTCCCTGACAGTAGAATTCATGTTGTTGCTGTTGTTATGTGCTGTCGAGTCATTTCCGACTCATAGCGACCCTATGCACAACAGCCCTAAACCCTGCTTTATCCTGCGCCAACCGCACCGCCTCTGACACACCCATCCCCATTACCCCAGTCACCGAATCAATCCATCTCATAGAG
>NW_006399811.1:933842-934362 GCF_000299155.1 Elephantulus edwardii | reverse complement strand
GGATTGATTCAGTGACTGGGATGATTGGGATGGGAGTGTCGGAGACAGTGCGACTGGCACAGGACGGAGCGGAGTTTGGGGCTGTTGTACATCGGGTCGCTATGAGTCGCAAGTGACTCGACGGCACATAACAACAAGAAGGTAAAAAGCATGAAGCTATTCTAGGGGTGACAATGGCAGAGTAAGTAGATCACATGCAGTGGTCTTAAGAGCATTGGTGGATTCTGGGAAGTAGGCTCATAAAATGAAAGGATAAGGCTCACACTAAATTTAAAAAACCAGGGAAAGTAGAAAATAGAGTTTGATAACAAAATTGTAAACGATAGTGAGTATTAACTTGTAATTTTGAGTTATCATAACCACCTATGGTTTCCCTACATGAGCACTAGATTAATAAAACAAGCAACTCAAGACAGGAAGGTATTGGTCAATCACAAACCCAATGTTCCACATAATAGGAACCTAGTAAATGTTGATTTGTCCCACATTTTCTAACATTTTATCTCTGCTCATTTCTGTT
>NW_006399811.1:931171-933296 GCF_000299155.1 Elephantulus edwardii | reverse complement strand
GAGAGGTCCCTAACAGCAGACTTTCCCATCGCGATACGCTTTTTGATTTCCTGACTGCTGGTGCCAAGAGTGTTGACTGTGGAGCCGAGCAAACTGAGTAGAATTCATAGCTAATGAAAATGGGGGTTGGAGAGATATCTCTGCTTCTCGTGTACAAATCATTAGCTGACATTTTTAGTTCATAATAACCATGAAGATTTCTTAGGCAGCACCTCCTATGGTACAGCCCCATGTTGCACAAATGTAGTCTCAATGCATGATGGATAGAAGGACGTGGTGGGTAGAGAACAAAAATGTTCTCATCCATGGTGGAGGATGGTGAGTCATGGGTAACAGCCAATTTCTACCTTCACCCCTAATCTACCCAGGTTCCCTGATGGTGGTAAAAGAATGATGTGAAAGAGGCAACTACCACATTGTGTGCATCCAAAGATTCACCCAGTGCTCTGAAGTAGCAGTGAGCAATGAAGAGAACAGTTACAATTAAAGACCCTTATAAAGCCCCCAAATTTCACAATGCATATTACACATAACAACTTGCTTTGGGGAGCCTAACCATGCCCAATAAGTGTGAAGTGGACATAAGTATTTTTGCTTTTTTATAAGCACATAATGAATTTATTATACATTTTTTTCTTCAACAGTTTTTAGTATTTATCAAACTAGATATGATGTATCATTTTCAGAGATCAGTTTGCTCTCCAACTTTAAGCAACGTATTTATTTCTAGCTCTGAATGTTACATCTATATAAAATCACATTTCTGATCAGTATATATATAGATACCTCTAAAATGACTAGAACAACAACAGTAATAAAAAAGACAGGAGTAGGCAGAGGGCAAAACCACAAACATGCAAGAAGGACTTTAACGAAAGCTATGCCATTTGAAAAATTAAACACCAGCCTTACTTGGTTAACCTATGTAGGCGAGTGCTTTTATAATGTCTTTAAAAAAAGAAAAACAACAAATCCAAAATCAAACACAAAAAAACCTCAGCAAATTAAAAAGGAAATAGATATGTGGGTATGCTTCTGCCTGCCTACTGGCTAATCTTTGCTACTCACTGAGAGAGTTAAGTTTAGCTTATTCAGTGATTGTTAAACTTGTGCTTCAGCCATGCGATGTGTCTTGTCTTCACAGAAGTATCAGATTTCTGTGTAGTTTACTATTTGCCATCAACTTCCACTGGAATGGTAGGTCAAGACAATAAGAATACATTCACCTTCAGAGTGAGTTTATGTTCACTCTGAGAGATCTGATGTCCAAAGATGGCAGTTTATCAATAAACTTTGTAACTTTGAGTCTCTGGCCTTAATTAGCATTGAAAAGATGAATATGAGTTGACTATCCATAAAGGTTTTAAAAAAATAAGATCAGCTAGATGACTAGGAACTCCCAAAAATGAAATCCTTAAGTACATCAAGAGATTTCTCAAACAAGAAGCCTAGGAACAAAGACTTTGAAATTACACATCTGACAAGGAACTTAGCCCTAATTTTTTTTAAAACCCCAGCACCTCAATATGAAAAACATAAGTAACCAAATAACAAAATGGGCATGGGACATGGATAGACACTTTATGAAAAAAGCCATTCAGATGGCCAACAAACACATGAAGAAATGTACAAGAATTGCTGAAGAAAGTTCATTCTAGCAACGATAAAAAAGATCAATAAAATAGCAAACAACAAATGTTGCCACGAATGTGAAGAGCTTGGAGCTAAAAATAATATACAACCATCATTACAAACAGTTTGGTCTTTCCTTAGAAAACTGGGAACAAAAATGTCATTTAATCCAGCATCCCGCTGTGAGATACAGATTTCACTGGAATCAGCGCTGTAATCTAAACTGACATAGCCACACCCATGTTATGTTGTTGTTATCTGCCATCAAGTGATTTGCGACTCATAGTGACTCTATGTACAAGGGCCCTAAATGCCATTCTACCCTGTGCCAACCTCCCTGTCTCAAACACATTCATTCCCACCACTCTACTCACAGAATCAATCCATCTCTTTGAGGGTCTTCTTCTCCTGCACCGTCCCTCCACTCTCCCAAACATGATGTCCCTCTCCAAGGACCAGTCCCTCCTTGCAACATGCCCAAAGTATGTCAGAA
>NW_006399811.1:920279-929096 GCF_000299155.1 Elephantulus edwardii | reverse complement strand
TCTCTCACTGAGCCCATGTTTTCCAGCTACTGATCCTTCTTCCCTGTTCCCAACTTTTGCATTCCAGTCACCCATTATTATTAACGCATCTTGACTGCATGTTTGATCAATTTCTGACTGCAAAAGTTGGTAAAAATCTTCAATTTCCTCTTCTTTGGCTCTAGTTATTGGTGCATATATTTGAATGATAGTGGTATTCACTGGACTTCCATATATGTGTATGGATATTCTCCTGTTGCTCACCACATTGTATTTCAGGATAGCTCTAAAAATGATATCTTTAATTATTAAACCAACTCCATTTTTTCTCACCTTTTCATCCCCAGCATAGTAAATCATATAATCATCTGATTCAAAATGTCCCATGCCAAGCCATTTCATTTTGCCAATATCTAGGATGTCCATCTTTATGCATTCCATTTCTTTCTTAACAATGTCCAATTTTCCTACCTTCATGCTTCTCACATTCCACGTTCCAATCACTAGTGTCTCCTTCCAGCTGTTTCTCTTTCTCCATGTTTCCATTTCTAAGATCTCAGTTTTAATTGCCATGTCTGTTAGTCCAAATGATAATCTAAGTGTGCTCTATTGTACATACACAGGGTTTTCGAAGGCCTGTAATTTCAGAAGTGGATGGTCAATCCTACTTCCTAGTCTGTCTCAATTTTTAAATATATATAATAGTATCTGACAGACAAGCATTCTACATAAAAGATTAGATGAAAGACATTTACCAGTTAGAAAGACCAATATTCAATGTTGTTACCCACCCGGCTACATGTTTGGTTGGTTTTGGGTTTTTGGGGTTTTGTTTTGTTTTTTAATAATAGCATAGGAAATAGTATGGAAATAACCCATGTTTCCCAAACAGGTCAATGGATTACAGAAGTGGTACAATCATTTAATGGAGTATTAAGAATCACTAAAAAATGGCCAGGAATTTATGAAATACTGCACAACATCGATGATTCTATAACAAACTATGATGAGTGGCATAAATCAATCACAAAGGATAAATACAGCATAAGATTCCTATTATAAAAAAGTTAAGAAAAGGTTTACAAACAGATAGCATCCATCTTGGAGGGACAGCAAGGGTGGGTTAATATGGAGAAAGGAGTGAAAATTAATAAACAGATAAGCTGAGTAAAGGGAAATGTAATATACAAAACGAGAGTGATTAGATATTGTGATTCATTAATTGCATTACTCAATTACTTTGATTGCCTAATGGTAAAATGCTGTCATTCCAAAAGCACACAGTATGAACTCTACCACTTCTCAGTTGGAAAAAGATGGGCAATCTCCTCCCATGTGATTTATTGAAACCCACTGGAGAGTCAGCTATGAGTTCGTTTTGACTCAATGGCATATAACACCAACAAAATTATAAAACAAAATGTCTGTGAATGGTTGCATGGAAACCCTATACAATTTAAAAATCTTTAATCAAATAAACAAATGTTTAAAACAATAAAACAACTTATTCTGAACTTCCAATATAACCTGGAAAATTAAGAACTTGATAGATATGCTTTACTGACAGAGATAAAATTTTTTATTCCCAAATGAAGCATATTAAAACAGGTTTTTTCCCCTAGGTCTAGTGAAAATAAGGGAGAAGGTAGATTTAAAAATGAAACATAAATACTGTAGAGAGACATATGGTACGGCATAGCTTGATTAAAGCAACAATATCAGAGAACTATCCAGTATTCAGGAATGTTGTTGTTAAGTACTATACAGTTTGGAACCAACCTACAGCTGACCCTCCAGCAGATATATTTCCAGAGGCAGTAAATCATACAGGAGTTGACATTCCATCTTTTATCCTATAGAACAGCTGGCAGCACAGCTCCTTAACACAAGGCCAGAAACAAGCATGGTATTGATTCTTGAACTCCAAATTGCTTGTTGTAAAAAAAACAACAAAAGTGGGAAGGCGAACGTCATGTCATCCTGCTAGAAGGCAGAGTCATCTGGGACTCCTCTAAGAGCATCTCCTGTCCTTTTCCCGGTTGCAGAAAATATAAACTGAGGCCGCACTGTGCTGCTTCTTTTGTGAGAAGTCATGAGACACACTAATAAAAGATCATCTTCAGGATTCAGTCCTGAGAATTGAATAGTGGAAGTGTAAAGCAGAATAACAAACCTAAACATTCTTCAAGATGGTATTCTGAACCCTATAAAAAAGTTAACAAAGTAAGGAATATAATCTTACCTTGCATATCTTATACAGAGATTCCTGTCCATCTCCTCCAGTATCTTTAAAGTAATCATGTGCAGGAAATGTGCGATGAATATCTCGAGTAATTACACTTTCCTGGGCAGAGTCCTAAAAGGAAAAAAAAAATGTACTAACATCACTTTTAATATTCTTGTAAATATGAAAAAGATACCTCTATTTACACATATATATGTGTATGTATGACTGTATGTAGGGAGCTCTATGCTGCAATCTTGAAGGCACATGGCTCGAGGCCACTGGCTGCTCCGGGGGGGGGAAGGATAGGCAATCTCCTCCCATGAGATAACCTGCCTCTGAAATTCTGCTGGAGGGTCAGCTATGGGTCGGTTCTGACTCGACGGTACACAACAAAGACAACAATATATATGTGGATATCTATATATCTATATATCTATACCTAAATAATCTATATCTATCTATCTACATACAAACACACAAACATAAGTGTGTGTGTGGGGGGGGTATTACTTTTAGAGAGTGTTAAGATTGTATGGCAACTTGGCTACTTCTAATTCTCTGGTTAGGTATCTATGTTGTATTCACTCTACTGATGAATTCTCCTAAAATGTAATCACCTCCATATCCCTGAGATCACTTATAAACAGACAATCAGCTGAAAGGGTTTTTCTTTTAGGGGAGAGGGGTAGCCTGCATCAAATATATATCTCTACATCTGGCAAAGCTCTCTTCCTTTTGTCAGCTGGGATGTTACATTTGACTCTTTACCATCTGGTTTCCAGGTTTTGTGCTTGAGCCAGCAGCCTGCCATATTGCCTGCCAATCTTAGATTTATCAGAACCTGTAGCACAAGACTCAGAAGAAACCTCTACTCAGATGGCTGACGTACAAGTGACTTAGGACTTGCCACCCTCTACACACATGTGACCCATTTCCCAGAAAGAAATTTCTCTCTCAGGAAAATGGTTCCTAGTCTTTAACATTCTTTTATTCATTTACCTGTGTGTGTGAGTGAGAGGAAACAGAGGAGGGAAAGACTGCAAGAGGGGCAAAAGGGAGAGAGTGCAAAGGGGCAAAAGGAAATCTTAAATATACATTTTTATTGTCTTTTGATACACAAATAGAAGTAAATGATTTATTCTCTTTTCATTTTAAAAAAAGCTATAGAATGTTTGTTATCAACATATGTTCACTTTGTTCTTTCTAATAGCAGCTGTTAAAAATATAAATATACCTGGATATGATGTATCCCAATTTATCCAACATTTTTTCTATCAAAACTTACTACTGAGATGGGTCTTATTCATAATCACCCTACTGGACCGAGTAAAATTTCCCCTCAGGATTTCCAAAGTTGTAAATCTTTAGGGAAGCAGATTTCATTGTTTCTCCTGCAAAGCTGCTGGTGAGTTTCAATTGCTTAAATTGTTGTTCCATCAAAGTTCCTTATTCTTTTATGAGTGATCATGTATTTGGGGGGAGGGGATTTTATGTACATTACAAGCAATACCATAAGTAACATTCATATCTATATCTATATCTATCTATCTCTCTCTCTATCTCTCTCTCTCTATATATCTCCCCTATGTTCTGTTTCAACCATGTGTTACTCTACACCTTCCAAATAATACACATTATCTAGATCTGTAACCTTTGGTAACCTTTGGAAAAGTGAAGACTCAGGCCACATGTTTGCAAAAGTAAACATATCACCAAACATTTCTCCCTGGTATGTTAATTATTCAATTAACAAAATAATCATTTAATTCACAAAATAAAAGACTCATATGCAATTACATTAAGAGTATACGCCCTTACAGAATATGTCTATATCTATCTATCTACATCTGTCAAGGATTTGAAAAGATGGGGTAATGGTGGGTATAGTTCAATAGTGATTCATTTCCTAAAACATAGTGAATAGGAATGATTGTATAAAATAAAGGGTGAATGAAGGATAGTGTGAAACACACCGTATACAAATTTTGTATGCAAACAAATATAAAAGAATTTTTTAAATTGGTAACAATAAAGCTTATATATTCTTTAAAGATAAGTGCCAAGATTTACTTTTTTCAGACAAATTCAGAATTCAAGCCTTGAAATTTAGTAACATTCTAAGCTATACAAGAAACAAATTAGTCACTTGATTTATTTCATTGCTAGAAATGGTAGTTAAGTGTCTAAATGTCAACAAAATAGGATGGGAAATATCTACTAACAATACAATAATGATGAAAATAGTTTGTATAATTCACAGCTGTATCAAAAACTACTAACTGTAAATTAGAAGTATTATTTCACGTTTTCTTTCCATTATGAATTAAACAAATCCTTTCTCTCCATCTCAAATTGAGAAAGGAAAAAAATGTTTAATAAATGAGTTATATTCATGAGCACTGTTTGCCATTCTTCTCCTAGTTGAGAAATATGCAAGAAAGGAGTAGCTGATTAACTTTCAGTTAAGCCAGGGCCTTCTCTTCTGCCTTTTTCATTTAAGTTGCAATTTCATGCTGGGTGGTAATTAGACCCTATAATGTGTAAAGAAAGAAAGGAAACCAAAGGAAGAGAAACAAATTTTCTAGTAAACACAGAACATACTGCAAATCAGAGGGAATTCTGAGTATAGAAATGTAAAGGAGTTCTGGTGGTACAGTGGTTAAATGCTTGGCTGATAACTGAAATGTCTGTGATCTGAACCCACTCGGCCCTCTGCAGGAGAAACACATGATAGAGAGTTTCTGTGAAGATTTACACCTTGGAAATCCTGCAGGGCATCAATATTCTGCTCTCAAGGGCTACCATGAGTTAGAATTTACTTGACAGCAATGGGTTTGGTTTTAAGAGAGAATATTGGCCCTGAATAATAATTAAACTTTTTTAGTAAATAGATAAACAAAGTTTATATAAGATTATCCAAAAACGACTGGAACAGTACATCACCAGAGAACTGCCAGAAGTCCGGGCTGGTACTAGGGATATTGTAGCTGATGTTAGATGGATCTTAGCTGAAAGCAGAGAATACCAGAAGAATGTCTATCTCTGTTTCATTGATATTGCAAAGGCATTTGACTGCGTGGATCATAACAAACTGTGGCTGACTCTGAGAAGAATGGGAATCCCAGAACATTTAATCATGCTAATGCGAAACCTATACTTGGACCAAGAGGCATTCGTCAGAACAGAGCAGGGTAACACTGCATGGTTCAAAATTGGGAAGGGTGTACGCCAGGGATGCATCCTGTCTCCATACCTTTTCAACCTGTATGTAGAGCAGATTATCCGAGAGGCAGGGCTCTATGAGGAGAAGTGTGGCGTTAGGATTGGTGGAAGATCTATCAACAATCTGCATTATGCAGATGACACAACACTGCTCGCTGAAACTGAGGAGGACCTCATGTACTTGCTGAGAAGGGTCAAGGACTGCAGCCTTCAGTATGGAATGAGGTTCAATGTCAAGAAGACAAAGATCCTCACCACTGGACCAATCGGTAGCATCTGGATGGATGGCGAAGAGATTGAGATTGTTCACAGCTTCAGTTTGCTCGGCTCCACAGTCAACACTCTTGGCACCAGCATCCAGTAAATAAAAAAACATATTGCAATGGGAAAGTGCTGTTAGGGACCTCTCTAAAGTACTCAAGAGCAACTGTGTCTCTCTGGAGACTAAGGTCTACCTGATACAGGCCATGGTTTTTGCAATCACTTGTTATGCATCAGAGAGTTGAACAATGACTAGGGAGGATAGAAGGAGAATTGGTGCCTTTGAGCTGTGGTGCTGGAGAAGAGTATTGAATATACCATGGACTGCCAAGAAAACAAACAGATTCATCCTAGAGAGGGTTAAGCCAGGCTACTCCTTGGAGGCAAGGTTTCTGGGGCTTCGTCTGACATACTTTGGACATGTTGTAAGGAGAGACAGGTCCTTGGAAAGGGACATCATGCTGGGTAAAGTGGAGGGTGAGCACAGGAAGGGAAGACCCTCTACGAGGTGGATTGATTCAGTGACTGGGTTATTCTAACATCAATGTTATATTCCAGTTATCATTCCATGTCCAGACTTGATTCAGAGAAAAGACAATTGGTTATAAATTTCTAGAAAGTAACTTTGCAGAAACAGCCCTAATGATGCAGAAGTAAAAATGCTCGGCTGGTAATGGACAGGTCAGCAGTTCAATTCCACCAGTCATTTAGTGCAAGAAAGATTTGACAATCTGCTTCAGTAAAGATTTACAGTATTGGAAACACTAGAATTCAGTTCTACTCTGTCCTATAAGGCCACTATGAGTTGGAATCAACTTGATAGCAATGAGCTTGTGTTGTTTTTTTTTTTAATTTTGCATTAAAACAGTTGATTTATTTTTGTATGCACATTCCAATTTTTCCCATTTGTTTTTAAAAGACAGTCATGAAATGACAAATATTATGTAAAAGCACTGTTTCATGAACACTAAAGTTTACATACAGACAGAATCATTCTATTATGGTTATTAAAGACACAAAGGGGAAATGTAGAAAATTAATTAATAGACAATAAATACTTAATAAGATGAGCAAAAGAAAAGGCAACATGCAATGAGTGGATGGTCAGATACTGTATATATTGTAATTGATGTTATGAAACGTAAGTTGCTTAAACAATTAGTTGAAAAGCAATATGCTTTGCAAATTTTTACTTCAGACATAATTAAGGACAAAACAAATATTTTAATAATAAATTTTTAGAAATCTTAAGATTTTCCTTGCTTGATGAATTATTCTTTTCCAAGATTACTTAGCAGGAGTATGAACCAAATTAACATCCATGGTTTGAAGACTCTGGTACACCCAAAAAACCTTTGAAATAAAGGCTTATTGTATTTCAGAAAACTCAGACAATAAAAGCCTTACAGAAATTCCTTATCACCTAGTATTCCACTGCTTAGAAAGTTATTCTGCCCCAAGGAAATACGAACTAAGACATAAATGGATATTTAGCAGCACTATTTACAATTTCAAGAACATGGAAACAGCCCAAATGTTCAACCACAGTTGAATGAATTGAGAAATTGCAGTACATTCATACTTTGGAATACTATGCAGCACTCAGGAGCAATAATTTTGAAAATTACTACATAACTTGGGAGAAACTAGAGAGCATTGCTGTTATGTGCTGTTGAGTCACCTGTGACCCATACAGCAGCTTTATGTACAGCAGCTCTGAAGCCTACCCTGTACTGAGTCAGTCTCACTGATTCTGACACACCAACTCCCAGTTACTGTATCAACTCATCTCATCCAAGGTCTTCCTCTCCTAGGCTGTCCGCCCACCTTCCCAAGCATGATGTCCTTCTCCAAGGACATGTACCCGCCTGGGCAAATGCCCAAAGTATGTAAGACAGAGCTTGAAAATCTTAGCTTCCAAGAAGAAACATGGTTTCACCCCCTCTAAGACAGAACTATTTGTTTTCTTGAAGACCCATGGTATGTTCCAAGATTCTTCAGCAGTACAACTCAAAGACATCAATTCTTCTTCTGTCATCCTTAGTAATTGTCCAGCTCTCTGATACAAAGAAATTAATTGCAAAGACCCTGGCCTGGATTAGATGCACCTTTACTCTCTACACTGACATCGTTGCTTTTCCGTACTCTGGAGAGGTCCCTGACAGCAGATTTTCCCAAAACAGTTTGTCTTCTGATTTCCTCACTGATGGTGCCAAGAGTGTTGATTGTGAAGCTGAGCACAATGTAATTGTTAACAACCTTAATCTCCTCTCCACTGATCATTTTGTGGCCAAGTGGAGCAGCAGTGAGAATTTTTGCTGAGTGAATTAACTCAGTCTCATTAGGACAAATACTGCATGAGACCATGATTGTAAAAATAGAAGAATAACTAGTAAAATATGCATGGGGGTCCAAGAGTGGAAGGAGTGTGTGACGAGGGATGAGGAAATCATAAGGTTGCACAGTTTTGTAGATGGAGGTGGGGCGGAGAAGGTGAGAGGGATCCTCTTGGGATCTAGAAGGACAGGATAATGTGGATATGGTTCAATGGTGATTAATTTAAGAAAACATAATGAATGGGAATGATTGTATGAAATGCAATGTGAATTAAGAATAGTATGAAGACACAATATATATGATTTTTTTAAATGCAAATCAATATAAAATACTTTGTTTTTAAAAAAGCCCCACAGAGCACAGTTCTACTCTGATACACATGGCATCACTATGAATCAAAATTAACTCAATAATACCTGTTTTAATTTTCAAAACACTTTTTGATTTACAGGAAAATTGTGCAGAAAGGATAGAGAATGCTAGAATTCTTTTTAAAAAACTATTGTGATTTGACTGAAAGTTTAGAAAGGAAATTGATATTTCACTTAACTATTTATGCACAGTTTATTTCATAACACGAATTATAATGTGGTTGTTGTTTTTAAGTGCCATCGAGTCGCCTGCGACTCATAGCGACCCTATGTACAACAGCCCTAAACTCCGCTCTGTCCTGTGCCAATCGCTCCGTCTCTGACACTCCCATCCCAACTATCCAAGTCACTGAATCAATCCACCTCATAGAGGGCCTTCCTCTCCTGCGCTGTCCCTCCACCCTCCCAAGCATGATGTCC
>NW_006399811.1:917044-918101 GCF_000299155.1 Elephantulus edwardii | reverse complement strand
GTGTGGATGCCTGAGCTCACAACTGATGTCCATTTGGCCCTAGAGACAGATTTTTGGGGATGAGTTGACCAGAAACCAAACAGATGAATAGATGATGGTCTATGATGTGAGCTAAGGTTGATTGCTACAACTTGACAGCTTGCTCTGGAATGGTCTTTGCTTGAGGATGCAGATGTTCAATGTTTCCAAATAGAACAGAGGATCCTTCAGAAAAAGGGACATGCTTATTTGCTCTGAGTATTGATTTGCTAGGGATGGGCAAATCAGAAATTGGCTATGTAAAAGGGGGATTTTAGAGCATAATTGGCTTACATACTTTCATGAAAGTAGTTATTAGTAAGATAATTGTAAGGGGGGAGACCCCACAATAGAAATGAGTGAAATATAATGTTAATTAAAGGATGTCTAAAAGACAATGTACATGCATGAAGCACAATGTACACGAATAATAAAAAATGTAAAAAAATTAAGAAAGAGATTTAATGTTGTTGCTGCTAATGCTGTCATTTACCATCAAGTTGGACAGTATTAATAGCTAACTCTCCAATGTGTTTTCAGAGGCAGTAAATTATACTGGAGAAGATCGTTCATTTTTCTCCCAGTAGATTTATTGGTTGTTGTTACTGTTATTAGGGCTCCTCAAGTCAAGTGTGACTCATAGTGATTCTATGAACAATATATCTGAAACTTGTCCTATCCTGTGCCATCTTCATAATTTCTGACACACTTGAGTCCATTGCTGCAGTCACTGCATCAAATAATTCGGATGAAGGTCTTCCCTTATTTCACTGCCCCCCCCCCAAGTATGATGTCCATCTCCTAGTATAGCCTCTTCTAGCAACATGCCTATGCATATGAGACAGAGCTTTGCCATGTTAACCTCCAAGGAGCACTCTGTACTTTCTCTATGACATATATATTTGCTCTTTTGGCAGTTCATGGGATACTCAGTACTATTCTCCAACACCACAGCCCAAAGGCATCAATTATTTTACCATTTTTATTACTGTCTAGCTTTCAGATTCACAGCAAGTGACTGAATGACATAACCTGAATC
>NW_006399811.1:910175-916639 GCF_000299155.1 Elephantulus edwardii | reverse complement strand
CATTAAAAAGAAGATGGAGGGAATACACAGAGTCACTGAAGCAACAAGAATTGGCCAACAATGCAATATTTCAGGAAATATCACATGATCAAAAGTCAATGATAAGAATGGAAGAAGCTGAAGCTGCACTGAAGGTATTGGGGAAAAAAGGTCCCCAGAATTGATGGGGAATCAATTGACATGTTTCATGCTCAGCAGTCTATGTGAGGAAATCTTGAAGCCTGGCTTACTAACAGAGATCCATATTTGCTCTTATTTCCAAAAAAGCAATCCATCAGAATGTGAAAATTATAAAAAATATCATTAATATCAGGAGTGGCATCCACTTCCTAAACACTATGCCTCTGGAAACTCTATGAACTTTGCGAAATGATGATAGCTATAGAAAGGCTTCAGGGCTTTTGTTCATAGGGTTACTATTAGTCGTGCTCGACTCAACAGCGATCAACAACAACAACAAAATAATATCATATGAAACCAGAATACTGAAGATCATATAAAATAGCATAACAGTGCATAGAGAACTTCCAGAAGTTCAGGCTGAGTTTAGAAGAGGTCATGGTACCAGGGATATCATTACTGATGTCAGATGGACCATGGCTAAAAGTAAAGAATACCAGAAGAATGTCTTATTTGGGCTTTCTTGATGATGACATTCGACTCTGTGGATCTTAAAAATTATAGCTAACATTGAGAAGAATGGGAATCTCAGAACACTTAATTGTGACCATGCAAAACTTAAACTTGACCATGTGGTGGTTGTACGAAACAGGAAAGGAACATTACACAGTTTAAAATTAAAAAAAAAGGTGTGTATCAGGGATGTCATCTTTCTCCATACCTATTCCATACATATCCTGAACAAATCTTTCAAGAAGATGGACTCTGTGAAGAAGGATATGACATCAGGATCAAAGGAAGACTCATCCACAACTTGTGTTATGAAACCATGCTTGATGAAAGTGAGGAAGACGTAAAGTGGACTAACACGCATGATGTAAATAGGGTCTCTACAATTGAAATCAAGTTAGGATAAGTTCATCCCAAATGACTGGTGTCCTTGTAAGAAGAAAACAAACACACAGACATTCATAGAAGACCACCATGGATAAAGTCAGAGGCAGAGATTTCAGTGCTATTGCTTGAAGCTACGGTATTTGAAGAATTGCCAGCAACCACCAAGACTAAGAAAGCAGCAAAGGCCGGTTGCTCCTGAGAACCTCCAGTAGGAATCAATCCTGCTTACACTTTGATTTTACAATTCCAGACTAAAGAACTGTCAGAGAAAATTTTCTGTTGTTTTAAGCTACTCATATACTAGTAGCTTCTGGCAATACCTATGCAATAAACAATGACATATACAAATCTATCTACAGAGACACTAGAAAGGCCGGGGTAGGACAGAAAATGAACATGGCAGGGCAGTCACCATTTCCATCATTACTTTTAACATTTAGCTTCTGAAGATCAAAGAGAAGTTCAATGTCATGATTATGGAGAGGACAAATGCCACTGTGACAATTACATGTCTCCTTTAAGACCCACCACTAGCTAGAATGTAATTAGAAGGCAAGGTTTTTGAAATTTGAAATAATCAGATTTTCTGCCTTTTAATGGGCTAGGTTAAGGTACATATAAGTTGACTCAGACCAGAAATAAGTAGTAATAGTGAGAGACTGGGAAGAATAGACTTGACATTTGAGTTCTATACTGTTAGTAAGTGTGAGGATGGCACAGGATAGAGCAGGGTTAAAATCTTTTGTTTATAGGGTTGCTATGAGTTGTATTTGACTTGATGGCACCTAATAACTATAACCACCACAACCGTGCCCCAATAATTCTCAAAGATTATCTTATTTTCTTTTACTTATAAACGTTAAGTCAAAAGATGAAATTTATCCTTTTTAAAAAAAAGGTCATTCATCTACAGTATGTTAAACTTTACAATTTAAGAGAAGATATAATTCACCTTGTTGAAGATCAGTTGAAAACCAAGTCTAAATGGTAGAGTAAGCAGATTAACTTGGTCATTTTAAAGTGGGATCAAGCTACAACCTGCTATCAACATGATTACCAGAACTGGTTCTGTCTTGTTTGTGATCTTCTTAATTCCTGTTCCAAGACAACCATCACTTTCTTGTTTGTTGTGAGAAAGACAGATACAGCATTCAAATGCCAACCAGGATTAAGTAGACGGTCTTGGATTGCCATCGCCCATTATTTTTTATGAAACAATTTCTCTGCTGTCAACACTGGAAAAGCATTTTAGTAACAATGACTGTTTTCACATGTGACCTTGGGAGCAGATGAAGCATAAAAGCACTAACCTGACAAATGATCACTTTGTCTGTATCTTCATCTGCCACATTTTTAAAATGGTGGCATCTTTTTTTATTAATCCTTATTGTCAAATCCAAAGTGTGAATTACACTTTCACCTTACATCTAACATATGATTTTTCAACTTTATAAGTGTCGTGCTGACTTGTTACTGCCATTAAAAATACCAAAGCACCAGCCCCAACTGGTCAGCAGATAAAAGATCCAAAGCTTTAGAAGAACTTGACTTTAGAATGTGTTCTCTCTTCTTACTCCCCAGGGAACCTCTTTTACTTCCATGTTGGAGCTCGACCTGATGGTAAAACATCACAAACTGATTAGCTTGCAAGTCCCTCAAAGCAGATGGGTTTGCAGTGGTGGGTCTCATTTGCTTGCCTTGATGTTTGCCAAAACGCCAATGAGAAAATGTGAGAGTGCATTCTAGTTTGAACTGTGCTGCTAAAATCATGAGTGGAAACGGTAACACAAAATGGCTGGATCATTGCCAGCCTCCATTATTTGAATATGAAAGAAGTATTAAGGGAGGTAATATGAAAAGAAAATTTTTCAACCCAATTATATTGTGATGTTGTGAGCAAGCTGCTTACGGGGTACTGAACAGTCCTGCTGTCAACTGCCTACGAATCAAAGCATCGCACAAAGGTCAACCACAGAGCCATATTCTGGCTTCAACTAAAAAGAAAGCTCTTCAGGGAGAGTTGCAACAAGGAGAACTAAGAGGAATGGAGAAGAGGAAATACATTTATAAACCCATCAATATTCATGGGAGGTACTTTGCTCCTAATAAAATGTACAAAGAATGAGAATAAGAAACATTTGCATAGGATAAAGCATTCTTAGGAATTAAAAGAGTAGATGTCTTCAGTAAACTACCAAAATGACTCCAATAGTTTCCTGAATTGTGAGTTACCTCATGAGTGTATAACTATAGTTGAGCTTATGAGACACTTTAATGAATATATTTTAAATACATTTAGCTAACACATGTTTATAGAAAAGCTACCTTACCAAACATTTATTCATTCCTGACCAAGTGTAGGACTTTGCAAGGGACTTGGGGCACATACTATTTATAAACTATATAAGGCTTAGTTAGCATCTATTTGATAGGTTATGAAAACCAAAGGAAAGCAACATATTCTAAATTATTAACAAATGTTATAGGCAATATCTTCTACAGAAATTTAGTGAAGAAGATTATTACTGAGGAGTTCAAGTGGTGAAAGTGATCTACCAAAAGATGGGGATGTTGTTGCCACAGAATGGGAAGGGTTCAACAAAATCACAAAGGTCTCAAGAGGCTATAGGATGAGTGGCAGGAGCAGGGGCTGCAATGTTCTTGGTGTGCTCAGGAAATAAGGACTCTGACAGGAGTAAGGAATTCACAGAGGGGCAAGTAAGTGGGATATTGTTAATGTTGTTGCCATGTGCTGTCAATTCCCTTGTGAATCACAGCGACTCTATGTGCAAGAACTTTGAACGTTGCCACTCTGTCTCTGATGTATCTACTTCCATTACCCCTTCCCCAAGAACTGATGTCTCCTGGTCATGTTCCCAAAGTATGTGAGATGGAGCTTCAAAATCCTTGCCTCCAAAGATCAGCTTGATTTCACCCTCTTCAAGATAGCCCTGTTTGTTCCCTTGGCATTCTATGGTACACTCAAAACTTCACCAGCACCACAATTGAAAGGCATCAATTCTTCTACCATCCTTAATCACAGCCTAACTCTCTGATGCATAGCAAGTCAGAGCAAAGACCAAGGCTTGGATCAGGTGCACCTTAGTCTCTAGACTGACATCCTTACTTCTTGTACTCTGGGGAGGTCCTGGACAGAAGATTTTCCCAATACAATTCATGTTTTGATTTCCTGAGGGCTGGTGCCAAGAGTGCTGAGTGTGGAATGAAGCAAGCTGAAGCTGTTAACAATGTCAATGTCTTCTGCATCTATCATGATGCTATCAGTTGGCCCAGTGGTAAGAATCTTTGTTTGCTTGATGTTGAGCTTCAATCCATATTGAAGGTTGCAGTCCTTGACCTTCTGGAGCAAATACCTCCGGTTCTCCTCAGTTTCAACAAGCAGGATTATGTCATATGCATTATGCAAGTTTTTTCATGACTCTTCCTCAAACTCTGATTCCATATTCTTCCTCATAAACTCCAGCCTTCCGAATGATATGTTATGCATATAAACTGAAGTGGTATGGAGATAGGATGTATCCCTGACATACACCTTTTCTGATTTTCAATCATGCAGTGTTTCCCTGCCTTGTTCTGATGATTCCTTCCTGGCCCAATTTTAAGTTTTGCCTAAGTAAAATTAAGTGTTCTAGGATTCCCATTCTTCTCAAGGTTAGCCATAATTTGTTCCGAAAATTTTTCATATTACAAAATTGTTCATATTACACAGTAATATGCCTTTGCATAGTCAATGATACAGATAGACACTGCTCTGGTACTCTCTGCTTTTAGCTAAGATCCATCTAACGTTGGGTATAATGCCTCTAGTGTCATGATCTTTTCTAAATGCTGCTTGGTTTTTATTCCACCCTGTTAATAAGAAAGTATTTCATCAGGACAATGCCTAATGTATACACAGTTTGTGAATTCTCCTTTTAATTTGTCATTCTGCATTTTCACTACCTAAAATAGTTGACCACCAGCAAATAAAGAGGTATCACTATGGCATTTGATCCCAATAGTGACAATGGTGCTGCCTAATATGTACTTTGTTTCTATTTTGAAATATGTATTATTACTTGCTGTTTCCTTTTTCTTTAATAAAAATCTATTCATAACAAAATGGTTGTCAGTCTATCTCAATTTAGGTAGGCTCGGAGCTCTGGTGAGTGGCAAGAAGCTGCACTGCAATCCCAGAGGTACATGGTTCGAATTCACCAGATGCTCTGCCGGAGAAGGAGGTGCAATATCCTCCTTTACCAGTCAGATCTGATTTGACGGTACATGCACACAAAATAATAAAAATAAAAATTTTTAAAAAAAGAAATAAAAATAAAAAAATTTTAGGTAGGCTTTATTTTTTTTTCCATTCTTTTATTCTGATTGGAGTAAAGGTTTTACACTGCAAATTCATTTTTCGTTCAACTATTTACACACATTTGTTGTTGTTATTGCTATTGATTGCCTTTGAGTCAAGTATGACTCATAACGACTCCATGAACAAAAGGCCCGAAGCACCTATACAACTATCAATATTTATCAAAGTTCATAGTTATTTAGAAGTGGATGCCACTCCTGCTGTCAAACCTGTCGTAGTATGTTATTGTTATGTGCCATTGAGTCACCTGCAATGTATAGTAACCATATGTACAGCAGCTCTGAAGCCTTCCCTGTCCTGAGCCAGTCTCACTAACTCCAACACACTAACTTCCATAGTTCTAGTTACTGTCTCAATCCATCTCATCTGGGGTCCCCCCCACCTATGATGTCCATCTACCCTTGTGAGCATGATGTCCTTCTCCAAGGATTGACTGATCTCTCCTGGCCATGTGCCCAAAGTGAGGAAAAGCTTCAAAATCCTAGCCTCTAAGGAGAGACTTGGTTTCACTCTCTCCAAGACAGACCTATTTGTTTTCTTGGCAATCCATGATATGTTCAAGACTCTTCTCCAGCACCACAACTCAAAGGCATCTATTCTTCTGTCATCCTTAGTCACTGTTCAACTCTCTGAAGCATATCAAGTAATTGAGAAGACCATGGCCTGGATTAGTTGCACTTTTGTATCTAGACTGACATCATTGCTCTTCAGCACTCTGGAGTGGTCCATGACAGCAGATTTTCCCAATGTAATTCGTCTCTTGATTTCCTGACTGCTGGTGTTAAGAGTGTTGATTGTGGATCCAAGCAAGCTGTAATTGCTAACAACCTCAATCTCTTCTCCATCTATTGTGGTGCTGTCAATCAGCCCAGTGGTGAGAATGTCTTCTTGACATTGAACTTCGATCCATATTGAAGACTACAGTCCTTGACCTTTTTCAACAAGTGCTTCAGGTCTTCTTCAGTTTCAGCAAGCAAGGTTGTGTCATCTGCCTATCATAGGTTGTTAATACGTCTTCTTCCAATCTTGATGCCACCCTCCTCCTCATAAAGCCCTGCTTCCCAAATGA
>NW_006399811.1:905627-908560 GCF_000299155.1 Elephantulus edwardii | reverse complement strand
ACAAATATAGATCTCTTCCAGTCAGTTGGCCAAGTGGTTGTTCTCCAGATTTCTTGGCACAACTTGGTGAGCACATGCAGGGCAGCATCTGCTTCCTGAAATAAGTCAATTGGTATTCCATCAATTCCTGGGGCTTTATTTTTTACAAAGTCCTTCAGAGCAGCCCATACTTGCTCTTTCATCACCATTCTTCTTGATCATATGTTGTTTCTTGAAATTCTTCTGAGTCAGTCAATTCTTTTTGGTACAATGACTCTGTCTGTATACTCCTTCCATTTTCTTTTAATGCTTCCTGAATAATTCAGTATTCTGCTCATAGCATACTTCCAATATTCATAATGCACTTACATTTCCCCCTCTTCTTTCTGTAATTCTGATACTAGTTTTTCTACTCCTTTGTGCCTGTCCTTTTCTTTAGTGATACTGTGATGTGCCTAAGAGTGCTCACTGTCCTTAAGAGTTATCCCCTTTCTGGATACTGCATTTCTCATCAACCATCTTGTTTAGGTGCTGTCTAATCAACTATGACTCAGCAATACTACAAACAACAGACCTGAACCTTGCCCTATACTATACTCTAGTCTTCACAATCTTTGCCATCCTTAAACTCAGTGTTAATAGGCTTAACATATGCCTGCAATCTGTTTACTAATTTTCAGTCCCCTCTCATCCCTGGTAAATTCCTAAAAATGAGCTTTTTATGACCGCCTTATATAATTAAAACACTTCTCAGATTTTCTACCTGTCCTACAGGATTACAACTAGTCAGACTCAACTTAACCTTAGTAGGTTTTGGGCTTTTCAGAATAGAACAGTATAGTTTTAGTTCTCAGTATAAAGGTCATTTTGATAAATATTCAAATTCCATTTAGTAAGTAAAAACAGTTGCCTGTAAGATGATTCTAATTTATTGTGACTGCATGTATGTCAGAGTAGGGCAGTGCTTCATAGGGTTTTCAATAGCTCTACCCTCTCCCCCAAAGTAGACTACCATATCTTTCTCTGGGTAGAGATCAATGCCTCTGAGTTGATTCAAACTTCCAGCTTTTCAGATAGGAAGGAGTCAAGTACATTAAACATCTGCACGTTCCAGGAACTCCCCTACCTAGTCAGAAAAAAGAGCATACTCATTAATATGACAATTTTCTAATATTGTATTATGTTTATTTTCCTCTTTTCAAAAATGAGGTATAATCCTTTTTTTGAGATAAGATACACTTAAAACTTCCTTAATCCTTCTTGCAAAGAAGACAGGAAAAGGGTCAAATGTTGAGTAAGAGTCTAAAGAATTTTATTTTATGGTTCCACGAAATTCCTGTCTAGATGAATTTAGAAGTGAGAATTTCACTCTAAGACTTAAAAGGATTTAGGTAATTACACATTACAGCGCTGAACAAAATGTATTTCTCTTTAGGATTTTTTTTGTTTTTGTTGTTTTTCACTGACTTTTCCTCCCTCTCCCTATTTGTTATGTGATAACTGTTGTTCTATCTATAGTCTTGCTCTTTACTCACTCTCTATAGTCTCCCTGGGAAATCATATCTACTCTGATGACTTCAACAATCATCTATCTTCTCTCTTCTATATCTCCATATCTCTTTTATTTATGAAAGTAAATACCAAATAGGACTATCAAAATCATTTGAGAAGCTATTTTAGCACACACATTCCCAGACTTTCTCTCTAAACTCCATTTAATCTATCAAAATAACTTTCAGTGCTTTACAGAAATTGGCATTTTTAAATATGCTTTTATGTAGCCAGTAGCACAAGTCAACAATGGTTATTTGAGCATGGCTGGTCAAACTGTTCATTTCATATTTGAAATGTAACATTTTCCAAGCTAATCAGCTGTCCTTCATACTTTCCAATCTCTCTGGAGTTAACTTCTCCCACCTGTAAGCGTGCATACAGCTATCCTGGTTGCCTTCCACTCTCTTTTCTTCCATCGACCACCTGATTTTCTGGGTGCTCACTCAACTGTGCTATTTTAATTAACTGGTTTCCATGTATGAATGCCCCACTTGATTGCTATCTCCAGGTGGTTGTGACTCATAGGTACCATGTAGGATAGAGTAAAACTGTTCCTATACAGGGATTCTAAGGCTACTAATCTTTACAGAATTGTTCTCAGGTAGATCAGCTGGTAGAATCAAGTGACCAGCCTCTCGGATAGCAGCCTAACAGTCCATTGAGCCACCATGGCTCTGTGGATCAGGACTAGTTCTTATTTATCTTTGCTTCCTTTATAATCAAGACTTCAGTTGGTACTTGGTAAATGTGTTGAATAAATCAGATTAAAAGAAACAGGCCTGGTAAGTAATTATTCCCAATAATGGAAAGGCAAATCTTATAATCTTTGTTTTGAGGTTTAAATAATTTTCTAACCCCATCTGGTAAGAGTAGTATTGAAAGGTGATAATTTGTAACCAAATCAAAGATGACAGGGAGTCATAGATTTCCAAAAGAAAATTTAACAGCAAAATGCATAACAAAATGTCCTTACTTCTAATGTCAAAGATGACATGTGAAAATAATGACAGATATTATATAAACTACAGGGAAAAAACTGGATCTCCAACTTAAAATAGGAAAAAAACTCCCGCTGTTAGGGGATTTTCTGAGTTATACTTCACTTATTAAAAAAAACTACAGGGAAAAAACTGGATCTCCAACTTAAAATAGGAAAAAAACTCCCGCTGTTAGGGGATTTTCTGAGTTAAACTTCACTTATTAAAAAAAAGCAACCTTATCTATCTACGTGTTTATTGTCAATTCCTTTTATATTTTATTTTTGATAATAAAATTTCTCTCTCCTTTCCCCTGACGAGGACCCAATATTTTATTGATGATGAAGATCATACTTTGTTTGCAACTTCTCCTGTCCCCCCTTCTTGTTCTAGTGCATTTCTGGTGTATATCATTTCTTCCTC
>NW_006399811.1:902535-905527 GCF_000299155.1 Elephantulus edwardii | reverse complement strand
ATATTAAAATACATTCTTTTAAATTAAATTCTTTTTATCTTAAAAATTACAAGGATGAATCACATAATTTTGTTCAACACCCTGCTAAAGCAAATTACATAAAATATAATGTTCCAGAAATCTGAAATATCTTTCACATATTTTATATATTGAATGATACAAATGGTTAATATATTTGGCTGCTCATCAATAGCTTAGAAGTTCTAGTCTACTCAAACCAAAAGTCAAACAAAGTTCATTGCCACCAAGTCAAATTTCTACTCAGAATGACCCTAGCGGACAGATTAGGGTTTCCAAGACCACAAATCTTTACAATTGCAGACTGAAGCACCTTAACTTACGGAGTGGCTGATAAGTTCAAAATGCTTTGAGTCACCAAGGCTCCTGAGTCTGCCTGGAGACCTTAAAATCCACCTCTGAAAAAAATCACTCCTTGAAAAAAATCTATGAAGCTTGGCTCTATTATAATATACATAAAGTCTCAGTTACTCAAAATTGCCTGAAGGCAAGTGGTGTGTGGTGGAAGGGGGGGGGTCCATTAATCTCAAAGATTATCAGGAAATTCTTTCTTATTCAATATCCCTCTGACTATGGTACTTGATAGGTTAAAGGTTCTTTATAGTTGTTAAAAAAATTAAATAGACTCCCCCTTTTAAATATTATGATCCTTTAGGTGTTATAAATTAAGAGCCAAGGGATTTAACTATTATAACAAATCCTAATCTACATGGTAAAATTATAAAATAGCAATGTAAAAAGAATTGGAGTGTGGTTTTTCAGTTTTGTTTTTTCTTCCCTAGTTCTTCAACTGCTAGTTATTTTGGTTAGAAAAACAGCAGAGATAGGAGCAATTTCTGGCAGTGGTGGTTTTCATTTTTGAAACACCCCTCTAATCAACATACTTATTTGCTTCTAATTCAAATGCTACGTGGGCTACACATATTTATGTGGGGGGGTTTTCCTCTTAATAAATGCAAGCAACTTAGAAAGAATAATGAAAGTTTATATTTTTTAGCTAAGGAAAAGAAAACACATTTAAAAAAATTCTTATAAATTAAAAAAACTTTAAAAGTAAAACCTATTTCTTTCTTACTCTTTAAATTGTCATTTGCAAAGGATATTTTGATGTGATAGTGAGGGCTGAGAATAGTTTTTTCCCCCTAAATATTCGTCTGGCACAGCTTTTTTATTTACAGATCAGAGAATTTCAATATATCCAATGTTTAAAAGCACTGATACCAAGTTACGTGCACGTAATTGTGCCCGTATAACATGTTTATCATATATATGATAAGTTGTATATCAATGTTGTATGCTTTCTCCATAATTTTTTCAATCTATATGCACAATAGTTGGGAGGGTGGACTTTATAAAGAAGGATGTGGCATCGGAATTGGGAGGAAGATTCATCAACAACCTGCATTATGTGGATGATACAACTTTGCTTGTCAAAATTGAGGAGAATTTGAAGTGTTTACCACAGAAGGTTAAAGATTGCAACCTTCAATATGGATTGCATCTCAACAGGAATAAAACAAAGAACCTCACCTCTGGGGTGATAGGCAGTAGCGTGATAGATGAAGACAGGACTGAGGTGGTTGATGATTTAATCCACAATTGGCATTCTCGGCACCAGCAATCAGGCAATCAAAAGATGCAGCACACTGGGAAAATCTGCTATTAAGAATCTCTCTAGAGTGTTGAAGAACAATGATGCCAGTCTACAGACTAAGGTGAGTCTGATCTAGGACATGGTCTTCTTAATTGCTTGCTATGCATCAGCACCTGGCTTCAAATGGAAGACAAGTGGTATTAACCCATGAGAAGGCAATCCTGAAATGGAAGTTGCACATTACAGTTGTACTTAAGAACTTTAAATTAAAGTCATATTGGCTGCATCATAAGAGATTCACAGCAGCACGATATGTTCAGAATCACAGAAATACTGATAGTTTGAGACTTAGGTCATCACATTCAGGGGCTGGTCAATGGGAGATGGGTATTGAATGGTGTAGGCAAAAGGAGGAAGGGATGGTGGTGGAGTAAGGAAGCGTCGGTGGGCAGCAACATTGAATCTACTGGTCATTGTTATAACTGAACAATTGTCTTTCATCTGTTCTTTTCTGTGGAATGCTTGTCTGTCAGATACTATTATAAATATTTAAAGATTGAGACAGACTAGGAAGAAGGATTGACCATCCACTTCCAAAAAGACAGGCCTTCGAAAACCCTATGTACAGTAGAGCACACTTAGACTATCGCTTAGACTAGCAGACATGGCAATTGAGACTGAGATCTTACAAACGGAAATACAGAGAAGAAGGAACAGCTGTAAGCAGATACTTGTGACTGGAACATGGAACGTGAGAGGCATGAATGTAGGAAAGTTGGACATTGTTTAGAAAGAAATGGAATGCATAAATATGGACATACTAGGTATAGGCGAAATGAGATGGCTTGGCATGGGACATTTTCAATCAGATGATTATATGATTTACTATGCTGGGGATGAAAAAGTGAGAAAGAATGGGGTTGGTTTCATAATTAAAAAAGTCATTTCTAGATCCATCCTGAAATACAAAGTGGTGAGCGACAGAATACATACACATACAAGGAGGTCCAGTGAATACCAGTATAATTCAAATATATGTACCAACAACTAGAGCTAAAGAGGAGGAAATAGAAGATTTCTACCAACTTTTGCAGTCAGAAGTTGATCAAATATGCAATCAAGATGCATTGATAATAATGGGTGACAGGAACGCAAAAGTTGGTAACAGAGAAAAAGGATCAATAGCTGGAAAACATGGGCTCGGTTAGACAAATAAGACTGGAGATAGAATGATAGAGTTCTGCACATTCAATGATTTAAATGCAGACTATACACATGGATCTCACCTGATGGCACACATGGGAATCAAATAGATTACATTTGTGGAAAGACTCGGTGGAGAAGCTCAATATCAGCAGTGAAAACCAGGCTGGGTGCTGA
>NW_006399811.1:893534-900745 GCF_000299155.1 Elephantulus edwardii | reverse complement strand
TTTGAGCTGTGGTGCTGGAGAAAATGCTGAATATACATACCATAGACTGCTAGGAGAAGAAACAGGTTTGTCCTGGAGAGGGTGAAGCCAGAAGGTTCTTTGGAGTCGAGGATTCTGAAGCTTCGTCTGATATACTTTGGGCATGTTTCAAGGAGGGACTGATCCTTGGAGAGAGACATCATGTTTGGCAGAGTGAAGGGGAGGCAATGGATAGGAAGATCTTCGATGAGATGGATCGATTCTGTGACTGGAGTGGTGGGAATAAGTGCATTTGAGATGGCTAGGTTGACATAGGATAGAAGAGTGTTTAGAGCTCTTGTACATAGGGTCACTATGAGTCGCAAGCAACTCGATGGCACATAACAACAACAATAACAGCATTTGAGAGCTGAACAATGACAAAAGAGGACAGAATAAGAATTAGCGCCTTTGAGCTGTGATTCTAGAGAAGAGTACCAACATACATACCATGGCCTGCCAAGAGAATAAACAGATCTGTCCTGGAGAGAGTGAAATCAATTTGCTCCATGAAGGCAAGGATTTTGAAGTTCTGTCTTAAATACTATGGACATGTTGATGGGAGTGACCAGTCCTTGGAGAAGGACATCATGCTTGGAAGGGTAGAGAACAAAGAAGACCCTGGATGAGATACATTGACACAGTGACTGTGGCAATGTGGTCAAGCATGTCAGAGATGGTGAGGCTGGCTCAGAACAGGGTAAGGTTCAGAGCCATTGTTCATAGGGTCACTATGGGTTGTAGTCAACTTGGTAGCATAAAACAACCACAATAGTGTATACAATGAGAACCAATATTATTCTTTAGACAAACCAAGAACTGTTTGACTCAGTAGGGATATGTGTCCCTTGGTTGTACTACCACTACAGGTTAGGATATTATCATTTCTTGCCTAGAGTGACTTCCCTGTCTTCACACTCTTATATCTCCTCTTTCAATCATTGTGCAATGTACTTTTAGCCTAATATACCTAAAATATTGTTTTAAGTCCTTTTAGCATTAAAAATCATTTGTGATGTAGTCTTACTTGGTATCCATAAATAGAAAACACACCATAACATGAAATCTTTAATAAATTTCGTCTAGATTACAAAGTTACTATACAAAGTTGTGCTAGTCTCTGACATCCCAATGCTTTCATGCAGTTTCCTGTGGCTGGATTGCTCAACTTTCAACACATTTTACCTACTGAAGTTCTATCTATTATAGGCCATACTACACTATTTTCACGATGTCTTACTAATTATTTAAGGTGAAAAGAAAATCTTTATGTCCATATTAATCAAAATTGTGTATACTAAAAAATTTAATACACATTGCCTTCAGCTAAAATGCAAATGATCTCTACTGAAAGATAAGCTTTTTGACAACAGAGATGGAATCTCAGAGTAATATATCTAATAGCCACTCTGGTGGCCCAGTTGCAGTCTCAAAGGCACGCAGTCTGAGGTCACCAGATGCTGCATAAAAGAAGGATGGGCAATCTCTTCCTGTGAGATTAACCACCTCTGAAAACCCACCACAGGGTCAGCTATGGGTCAGTTCTGACACTATGGTACACACAATAACACAGAAGAAGGGAGCTATGGCTGCTTAGTAAAGAGTTGAGCATATGGCTCAAATCCACTAGTTCCTCCATTGAAGAAATATGAGCAATCTCTTCCTGTGCAATTCTGGCTCAAAAAAACCACTGGGCGAGAGTAGGGTCAGCATAAGTAGGTTCAAACTCAACAGTGCATAATAACAACATATATAGTAGAAGTTGAACAAAAGATCTTGTGAAAGAAGAAAATAATGAAATTAAGCAGAAAGACAAAGAAGAAAGAAAAAAGTTTATCTTGATCCTTAGGTGAATGTTGTTGTGTGTCGTCAAGTTGCCTGTGACCCATAGAGATCCTATTTAAGTAGCTCTGAAGGCTGACCTGTCTGAGTCAGTCTCACTAATTCTGACCCACCAACCCCCATTGCCCCAGTCACTGAATCAATTCATCTCTTCCGGGGTCTTCCTCTCCTGGTTTGTCCCTCCCTACTTCTGAGTATGACCCTCTCCAAGGACTGGTCACTCCTGGCCATGTATCCAAATTATGTGAGATGGAGCTTCAGAATCCTAGCCTCCAAGGAGAGACTTGATTTCACCTTCTCCAAGACAGACCTATTTGTTTTCTTGGAAGCCCATTGCATGTTCAAGAATCTTCTCCAGCATCACATCTAATGCATTTATTCTTCTTTTGTCATCCCTAACCACTGCCCAACTCTCTGAAGCATAACAAGCAATTGAAAAGACCATGGACTGGATTAGGTGCACCTCAGTCTGTAGACTGACATCGTTGCTTTTCAGTACTCTCTAGAGGTCCCTGAGAGTAGATTTTCTCAATGCAATTCATCTTTTAATTTCCTGACTGCTGGAGCTAACAGTGTTGATTGTGGAGCCAAGTAAGTTCTAACTGTTAACAACCTCAATCTCTACTCCATCTATCATGGGGCTCCCAGTTGGCCAGTGGTGAGAATCTTTGTCTTCTTCATGTTGTTCTTCAATCCATATTGAAAACTACAGTCCTTGACCTTCTTGAGCAAGCACTCTGGGTCCTCTTCAGTTTCAGCAAGCAAAGTTGTGTCATCTGCATAACATAGGTTGTTCATGAGTCTTCTTTCAATTCTGATGCCACAGTTTTCCTCATAAAGCCCTTCAAGTTGTAATACAAATGCAAGTCTGTAATTGTTGTTGTTTTTAGGTGCTGTCGAGTCAAATATGACACACAGTGATCATATAAACAGCAGTTCTGAACCCTATCCAATCTTATGCTATCCTCATCATCTCTGACACACTTGAGCCCACTGCTGCAGTCACTGTGTCAATCCATCTCATTGAGGGTCTTTTTCTCCTTTAATGGCCCTCCAGATTTCCAGGCATAAAGTCCCTCCTTCAAGGAAACATGTGCCAAAGTATGTGAGATGAACTTTGTCATTTTTGCCTCCAAGGAGTTTGTTGGCCAAACTTTCTCCAAGACCTCTCTTTTAGTTCTTTTGGCAGTCTACTGGAGAGTCAGCACATTTCTCCAACGGAGCTCAAAGACATCAATTATTATTCCATCATTCTTATTCAGATGCAGAGCAAGTGATTGGAAAGAATATGGTCTGAATTATGTGCACCATAGTCTTCAAACAGACACCATTGCTCCTTAGTAATGTGAAGAGGTCCTTAAAAGCAATCTCACCCAGTGTAAAATGTCTTGATTTTTTGACTGCTGGTACCAAGAGTATTAACTGTGGATCTAAGTGAGATGAAGTCATTGACAATTTCAATCTTTCTCCATCTATCATATTGTTTGTTGGTCCAATGGGGAAGACTTTTGTTTTCGTGAGGTGGAGATGCTATCCATATTGAAGAGAAGAGTCTTTGATTTTCTGCAGTAAGCGTTTCCTCTCCACTTTCATTTGGCAAGCAAGGTTGTGTAATCTGCATAACAGTTTGTTGATGAGCCTACAATCCTGATGCCACATTCTTCTACATAGAGTCCAGCTTTTCAAATGAGAAGATTAACCATGCAGATTATAGGTATGGAGAAAGAATAAAATCCTGAAGAACACCGTTCCTGAATTTATACCATGAAATATTCCCTTATTCCACTTGGACAACAGGTTCTTGACTTAAGTATAGGTTTTGTATGAGTACAATTAAGTGTTTCCCAGTCTTCTCAATGTTAGTCATAATTTGTTGTTAACCTAGGTTAGGGTAAATTTCTTCTACCTTGGTCACATCTATACTGTAAAAGGCTGTGAGGTGGCACCATGAGAAAATGATTTACAAAAGTCATCAAAAGGCAAAATGTTATCTGAAAAGACTTCTACCACATCCAATTCCATAACTCAAAGCATTTCACCCACAAGAAACAGATGGACTCATTGTTCAAAATCTTGCTATGCCAGAAACTTAAAGGTAACTTTGGAACCACAGATCAGATAATAATGATAACTTTCAATGTTTAGGGAAGATGAACAAAAACAAAAAGCCTTTGGAAGATGTATTATGATAGAAAACAGGCAATTTACTTAAATTTATGTATAATCCAGCATTTGCTAAAATGCCTCAAGAAGTTAAATTACATGAAATTTAACACTGCATGGAATATTCTCATACTAAAAAAAAAACCAAAACACCCATTCATTCTAAATCTGAAATTCAAATTTAACTTAGCATCCTGTATTTTTATTTGGTAAATCTGTAAACCTTAAGATGATTGCTGACATTACAGTGACAAGAGTATCAATTATTGAGTATTCTCCACCTATTATTTTATTATTTTAAGATACTTTTACAGTCTTAAGTATGATCAGAAAGGAGCCATATTTGATGTAAACTAGTCACATTTGAATTTTTAAACAAGTTGCATTAAATTTACTTAATAAGAAAGACTAAAGGTTAGTTAAAAGCTATAGATATAGCTACGAATAGAATCAGAAGGTCTGGTCTAAACCCTAAAATACAGAGGAAAAACGAGGACATCTAGATAACAATGGACAGACACTATCACTAATGAGAATACCAAGTCTATGAGGCACAGAAAAACGGAATTGATGACCTGGAAAATAAGATCAAATTAAGATATAGCTGACTGGTCGGAAGTCCCCAAAGACTTGAAGTAAGAGAAAAGATAAAGGTTCTTTTCTGTGAGTAAATGACAAAGATGTTGAGAATGTTTACTTAATCAACACTGTATTTCCTTGATGAAATATCAAATTAACATCTTGAAAAATGTGTCTGGCCACAGGAGAAAGTGGCTTCAAAATTAGCATACTGACCTATGAGTGGGGCACTGCCCCAGGGTACAACTGAAAAGAACTAGTTGGCATGGCAGACGAGGGACAAGCTACCTTTTTATATAACTGCCAATCCAAGAAAAAGAAAAAAACTATGGGTTATATATTTCTAACAAATTAATTTCATAAACCAGGAAATAAATGCTAACACCTACAATTATAATATTTGGAATGGTTTACTAGTTTTATTGAAATTTCACAAACTAAGCAATTAGCACACACAATATATATCAATATAAAAACAAAAATTTTAACCACTGGAGTAATAGGCAACATCATGACAGATGGAAAGAAGACTGAAGTTGTCAACAATTTCCTTTTACTTGGATTCTTGGCACCAGCAGTCAAGTAATCAAAAGATGCATTGCATTGGGTAAACCTGCTACCCAGAACCTCTATAAAGCGTTAAGGAGCAATGATGTAAATTCAAAGACTAAGATACATTTGATTCAAGTGATGGGGTTTTTTTAATTATTTTTTATGCATCTGAAGGATGGATAATGATTAAGGACGACCAAAGTATTGATGCCTTTGAGTTATGACGTTAGAGAAGAGCACTTATTATCCCATGGATTGTCAAAAGTACAAATAAGTGTTATCTTAGAGACAGTGCGGCCAAGATACTCCTTGGAGGCAAGGATGGTAAAGTTTTGTCTCACATATTTTGAGCCTGTTGTTATGAAGGGTCAATCCTTGGAAAAAGTCATCATTCTTGTAAAGGAGGTAGGTCAGTGAAAGAGAGGAAGATTTTCAATGGGATGGACTGACAAAGTGAATGTAACAAAGAAAATAAGTACACCATAGATGATGAGGATGACACAGGATAGGGCACAGTTCAGATTCTCTTTTTCATAGGGTTGCTATAAGTTGTAGTTAACTTGGGGTCACTTAACAACAGCAACATATTATCCAATGTGGAGCAAGGGAAATTGCATGGTTTAAATTCGGGAACAGTACGCATAAGGGCTATATCCTTTCTCCATACCTAGTCAATCTGTATATTGTGTAAATCATTCTAGAAGCTGGAGTATATGAAGAAGTATGTGACATCAGAATGGAGGAAGAATTATCAAAAACCAGTGCTATGCAGATGATAACAGATTAATTTTGCTTGATGAAAGTGACTTGAAGACTTGAGACACTTATTAAAGAATATAAAAGACCATACTGTCAATATGGATTATATCTCAACATCAAGAAAACAAAAATCTTCACCATTGGATCAACAGGAAAATCATGCTAGAGAGGTTTAGAAAAGATAAAAATTGTCACTGTTTCATTTTAATCACACAATCCACAATCTACATCTTTAGTATGAGCAGTCAAGAAATCAAAAGATTGCTGCACTGGGAAAATATGCTGTTAATGAACTTTCTAAAATGTTAAAAGCCTATGGCATACTGATCCCAGTGATAACCTTTTCAATTACTTTCTATGCATCCTGTCCTTCAGGATAAAAATGGACATTATCTTTTTAACTATGAATGCAACACCATTCTTCCTATATTTTTTACTCTGTGTATAATATACCATGTTATTATCTAATTTAAAGTGGCCAAAGCTAGTGCATCTCATTTCACTAATGCTTAGAATGTCAATCTTCATACATTCCATTTAATTTTTCACAATTTATAGTTTTCTAGATGCATGCTTCATACATTCCATGTTCCAATTACTAAAGGATATTTGAAGCTGTTTCTACTAATTCTGAGTGACGACATATTTGGGTTCTGTCTAACACAGTAACTAGCCAGATTTCTTTGTTCACAGGGTTTTTGGAGGCTTGTTGTTTCAGAAGTGGATGGCCAATCATTCTTTATAATCTTTCTCAATCTAAGAGCTCTTTTGTAACCTCTCCACCATGGGCTGGTTAGCTCTCTGGTGCCAGAGACATTATGGCACACAGTCCAGTATAAGAACACTCCACAAGCTAGACCAGTAAAGCAGACTGACAGACAAGTGCTGTACTAGTAGGAGCAAATAATAATACCAACCCATTCCTGTACACATCTAAGATAAAAAGTAATTGACAATTATTCCCCAATAACTGAACAGACAGGTAGGCATTGTACCTCTACAAACAAAGTGCAAAGACAACTAGGCATACAAATATGACACAGGACACCTTTTTCATACCATGGTTGAGGCCAATGGTGGTGTGGCAGGATGGAATTCTGGGTAAGAATACTAGCACAGAGAGTGACATAGATAAATCTTTGGTAATGAGAATAGAGAGAGTTCAGGTAGCCTAGTGGACAGAAAGTGATGTTACTAAACCCAAGGTGGGTGATTTTAATCTGTGGCCCTCAGGCCTGGTTTAATTGTTTTTTGGTCAAACATTCTTCTAAGTGGTACAGCACTGGTCTGTCCATTTG
>NW_006399811.1:889376-891704 GCF_000299155.1 Elephantulus edwardii | reverse complement strand
AGTAGCGCTATTTGTTATCAACTTGTTTGTGACTCTTAATGACTCTATATGACAGAGCATTATTATATGCCATATAGTCAGAACTGATTAATAGTCTCCACATCACACAGGAGATTGCCCATCTTTCTCGTACAGAGCAGCTTGTGGATTCGTGCCATGTGCCATTGTGTTAGCAGCACAACTCCTTAACTACTGGAACTGGAAAGCTGTCAATAGAGGTTCCCAGGCTGCACTCTTCATAGAAACTGATCTTGATTAAAAGCCAAGTCTGCTATTTACAAACTATATAATTGTGAACAGATTTTATAATGGCCTTAAGCATTATCACCTCCATCTCCCATCATTATAGTGATGCTAATTTTAATTTTCAAACTATTCAGATAGTGGACATGTCTATCATAGAGGGTTACATATAATATTTCACATATAGGGTATATAATTATATCCTAAAATTATTTTGCTTTTCCACTGTAGCATGAGGGCAATAACCCCTGCAATTGGATGTGGAACAACATCTGATACTTTCTGTTACTGCTAGGAAGCCAGATTCCACCTACATCTCTAAGATTGATCATGGTAACTAGATGGAGAGTTATATAATATACGATCATTACTGGAGCTCTCTATTTGTTTTCAAGAATCTTGCATCTTCAAGAATGAGTCATGATTACCAAGTACTACTCAAAAAAATGAGTACCAACTAGAATTTTTTTAAAAAGGAAAAAAATTCGTGGATATAACCGTGAATATTAAAAAATCACGTGCTAAAACTTTCTGCTTATGATAGGCAAACACAAAATGTATGGGTAAGTAAGCGAATAAAAGGAAAAAAACCAAAACAACTGACCACCACTGCTTTAAAACACATTAATGAGAATTTCAAGAAGTCCTATAATTTTCTATTCTGAGATGCAGATAGCAGGAAAGAAAACATGTGACTTCCTTGTAAAGGAATGTCTTTTTGGACAACTATGATACAGTTGCCAAAGATGGGCTCTAAAATATGGATATAGGACAATGAGGTAGTGATACTAAGTTTGGTCATATAGCTGGGTTTTGGCCAATTACTCTAAAAGGATATAGGTGATTAACAAGATAATATGAAATCTTTATTGAGTAACAACAGTATTTTTCTTTTATTATTTAATTTCCATCTAAAAAATTTGGGAAACAAAAGAGTTTAGTCTCTGATAAAGGAATTTTCTATATTTTATAAGCACAAGTTGATATAAATCTTTTTTGTGCATAGATTTAGAAATTTACATAATTTAAGAATCTTAATTGTATATAACACAGATGCTATAGTTTGCAATGTTATTTTTGGTTATAAAATGGGGAACATCAACCTGGATTAAAGTACATGTGACATAAAAAGAAGATGAAGCATTGAAAATGCATAAATTAAAGAAAAAATAATTAAGGTTTAAAAGAATTAGGGGGAAGTTTGTTATAAAGTTTACACTATCCTTAAAGAAACCCTCAGTTGAATTTCTTAAGGCTTCTACTCTCTTCTACACCACTAAATTACTCCTTAAGGTTACTATGACTTTATCGTGCACAGAAGATATTTTTCAGCACTCATATGCAATGAAGTGGATATGGTTTTACAAACCTACTCTTTCCCTCCTTCTTGAACCTCTTCCTCTTGGGTTAACAAGCTCTTTCTTGATTGTTCTTTCACCTTCTTCTTAGTTTCCATTTTCAACAAGTTTTCTATAAAAACCTTACATGCCTTTAACTTCCTTTACCCCTCAACAAAAAACATTGATTACCTCTGTACATAAGCAAGGCCTCAATTTTAAGTCACCATCCATACAAAAGTTAGTAATTCCAAGCTTCAGACACACATCTCAAATTACCTATTGAGAATCTCCACCTAGTTGTGCGAAGGTGCCTCAGATTCAAACAAAAATTCATCTTTCTCTCAAAATAGTATGTCCTTCCTATAATCCTGCTCATTTGTGGTGAGTGGCACTACTTCTATTTAGTCCCCTAAATTGGAAACCTAGAAGCTACCATACATATTATCCCTCCCGACAATTAATACCAAAACAATTTCAAAGTTCAATATGTTTTTCTCATTATTGACCTTCCAAAGTCTAGTTCTGCAATCAGTACAGCAGTCTAAGTTCAGAACATTATCATCTCTCCAAAATTAAACATTACCTACCATCCTCTCCTTAACCTTTTCCAGCCCTATATTATCACCAGAATATTTTCTATCACTATCAGGAACAGGTTTGAGGCCTTGAACACTAATGAGCGAAGACCAGATGAGTTATGGGAGGATGTCAAAGGTATCATCCAGGAAGAGTGCAAACGGTCATT
>NW_006399811.1:884758-887661 GCF_000299155.1 Elephantulus edwardii | reverse complement strand
TGTTGCCAGGAGGGACGGGTCCTTGGAGAGGGACATCATGCTTGGGAGGGTGGAGGGACGGCGCAGGAGGGGAAGACCCTCTATGAGATGCATTGACTTGGTGACTGGGGTAATCGGGATGGGTGTGTCAGAGGCAGTGCGGTTGGCGCAGGATAGAGCAGGATTTAGGGCTGTTGTGCTTAGGGTCGCTATGAGTCGCAAATGACTCGACGGCACATAACAACAACAACATCAAATTTCCTATTCTGGACATTTCATTTAAATGGAATATGTAATATTTTTGTGACTAGCTTCTTTTACATAATATAATATCTTTAAGGTTCATCCATCTGTTGTTGTCTTGAGCCTGCAAATCTACGCACTCTAGCTCAGAACTCTGTCCTATCCTGAGCCAATCTCAGTCTCTCCAAAATACCTATATCCATTGCCTCCGTTACTGTGTCAATCCATCCCATCCAGCGTCTTCCTCTCTTGTGCTGTTCCTCCATGCTTCCAAGCATCATGTCCTCCTCTAAGGTCTGGCTCCTCCTCATAACATGCCAAATGTATGTCAGCTAGAGCTTTATTATTCTTGCCTCTAAGAAGCAACTTTGTTTAGCATGTATAATAATTCATTTAATTCCTGAATAATAACCCCTTGTGTGGGTGGACATGCCATAATTTTTTTATTCAACATCTATTGATGGATGATATTTAGGTTGTTTCCACTGTGTTGCTACTATAACAAATGTTGTTCTGAAAATCTGTGTACAGGTTTGAGTGATTATGTGTCTCCAATGTTTTGGGGCATATACCTGGAAGAAGAACTGCTAGTTCATATGGTAACTTTGCTTCATCTACTGAGGAACTGCAAGATTGCTTTCTGAGGCAGTTCTACCATTTTACACTCTGAACAACACTGTATAAGGGTGCTAATTTCCCCTTACAATGTACCTAGAAACTTAAACTGGGTTATTGGGTTGGGGGTAAATTTTTTTTTCCCTGTTTAAGCAATCTTAGTTAGCATGAAGTAGTATAGCATGTAGTTATGAATTTCAGTTCTCTGGTAGCTAATAGAATTGGATATGTTTTCATGTGTATCTTTGGAAAAATGACTATTCAAATAATTTCTCCATTTTTAAATTAGTTATTTGCATTTTTAAAAGTTTTTAGTTGTAATAGTAGCTCACATATTTAGATACAAGCCTCTTAATAGAAAAAGAATTGCAAATTTTTAAAATTTGTATTAATATACTTTTCTTGTTTTGCCTTTTAAAAATTCATTTCAGATATAGGAATCTACTGCCAAACTTCAGATGAAAATTTATCTCTGAGTTTTCTTTCTAAGAGTTTAAGTTCTTACATTTAGGTTTTTGATTCTTTTAAATTTTGTATATATTATAAAATAAGATTCTGGTAATAAAATAATCTTTTAATCAATTTAATTTTACTTAAATCCAAAATCAATGTCCATGGGAGCATCAGTCAAGAAGAAATCAAATGATGTGTTGCACTGGGTAAATTGGCTGTAAATAATTTCTTTTATAGTGTTACAAAGAAAAGGTATCACTTCTAGAATTAAAGTGTACTGAACTCAGGACTCGACATCTGCAATTATCTCCTATGCAAATTAGGTAATTTACTGCATGAAATCTGATCAATTAATAAATAAAACCAAGAAGAAGTAGCCCATTTAAATTACAGTGTTGGTAAAGTATACTAAACTTACCATGGTTTTCTAGAAGAACAACAATAACAAAAAAAAATCATTGGAAAAAATACAGACAGAACTTTACAAATAATCTCTTAGCTTTATCTATTAGAATCATAATCACTATACTTAGTTCTCATTGATTGCTAGCATTAATAGGCCTCAAAATATTTACTATTATACACTTAATCATTAAAACCTATAATCCTTGTTCAATGGAAGGTACAATGCTTTTCAGAAGTAAAGATGACACAACATTTTCTCACATTCCATGTAGATGAGAAAAATTCTGGAAGACAGTTACTGATCAACTGACTGGAAGAGATCCATATTTGTTCCCATTCCCAAAAAAAAGTGATCTAACAGAATGTGGAAAATACGAAACAATTTCATTAATATCACATGAAATTAAAATCTTACTGAACAGTATATTTTTTAAATAGCTAGAAAAATACATTGGCAGAGAACTCTCAGAAATTAAAGCCAGATTCAGAAGGTGCCATGGCATGAAAGATATCACTGCTAATGTCAAATGAATCTTGGGTGAAAGTAGAGAAAATAAAGAGAAATGTTTGTATTTTACTGACTATGAAAAGATATATGACCTTGTGAATCATGACAAATTATGACTAACACTGAGAAGAATGAGTATCCCAAAACACTTAATGGTACTCTTGGGAAATCCATACCTAGACCAAGAAACCGCTGTGAGAACAAAACTAGGGAACACTGCATGATTTAAAGTCAGGAAAGAAGATGTCAGGGTTGTATCTTTTCTCCATAACTATTCAATCCATATGCTGAACAAAATATTTATCAAGTTGGATTCTATGTAGAAGAATAAGGATTGGAGGAAGACATCAACAATTGTGTTATGCAGATGACACAATCTTCCTTGTTGAAAGTGAAGAAGATTTCAAAACCTTGCTGCTGATGTTCAAAGTCAAATGTCTTTTCATGGTCAACAAAATACATTTTTCCATGAAGCAGCTGGAAGATTTGATCTGTGTGCTTTTGAGATTACAGAGCAGCTTCTTAGCACTAGGCACTGCTGTTGTTAAGTGCCGTCAAGTCGCAGGTGACTCATGGCGACCCTATGAAGGAGAGTCCTTAGACTATCCTCTCTCCAGGTTCATAGGGTTTCTGGAGACAAGGTATTATGGAGTGGATGCCACTCCTCCTTCCAAGCTTGTTTTGATCAGGGAGCTCCACC
>NW_006399811.1:879286-880897 GCF_000299155.1 Elephantulus edwardii | reverse complement strand
GAGGGGAAGGCCCTCTATGAGGTGAACTGATTCAGTGACTGGGATAATTGGGATGGGAGTGTCATAGATAGTGCAATTGGCACAGGACAGAGTAGAGTTTAGGGCTGTTGTACCAGAGGGTCGCTATGAGTCGCAAGTGACTCGACGGCACATAACAACAACAACAACAACGCTTGGTTTTAGTTTTTTTCTAAGGTTTGCCCCGTTAAGCACTTATGACTCCCATCTATTTTATTATGGCAATTTTTTTTATGTTGGATTTAACATCAAGTGGCCTTGGACACTGGAAAATTATCTTAAAAATTTAAAATATATTTAAATCAATAATTTGAAAATTAGCAGCAAGGTAACATGAGCACTAAGTTGGGATCAGAGAGGCTCTTTAACTAACACGTGGGTCTGCAGGCATCTGTGGGGGCAGCCAGAACCCTGCATCGAGTACTGAGCAGTGGAGCAGGGTTCTGTGGATAATAGGGAGTTAGCCAGGCCATGTCCCATCTAGATCCAGAAGCCCCAGCAAAGAGGTCCTTAAAGTAGGCATGTATTATTTTAAATAGAATTCAGTCTATGAGTTTCAGTTCACCCAATTCTAAAGTGAAGGAATTAGCTTTGATGGTTTGTTTTGACTGCCAATATTGATCTTCTAAACTACCCCTTTCTACAGGTGCAGTCAATTATTTAAATTACTTAAGTTATACAACTTAATAACCTGTACTTAAGTTATTTAAGAACATGGTTCTTATGTCTTCCATCAGGAGAAATGCATGTGTGTCATCTCCATTTGTATTTTTTAGTGGTATTTGCAATGCACAAGCCACTGGTGTACAAAATTCTACCATGCAATTTCCAACCTCATTTCTATAACCAATATACTACTTTCTAACTACCAGTCCACTAGATAGATGGAGAAAAGATTTAAATCCTTTTATTTGGATCCACAATCAACACCCATCATAGCCAGCAAATGCAATACACATAACTGAGACAAAATGTATACAAATTCTGTATGCAAACCAATGTGAAAATAAAAATAAAGCAAGGGTAAAAATCAAAATACATGTTGTATTGGGGAAATCTACTGTCAAGGATTTTTTGAAGTCACAGGAGCAAAGATGTCTATTTTAAAACAACACTGCCTGGTCCTAGTCATGGAATTTTCAACTACTTCATAATAATATGAAAGTTGTAAAATGAATGAAGCAGACCAAAAAACTGATGTCTCTTAATTGTGGTGTTAGAGAAGAGTAATGGATATACCATGAACTTGCACAAGAACAACAACAAAAATATGTCTTGGAGGAAATGCAATAAGAATGCTCCTTAGAAGCAAGGAAGCTTGTCTCACATACTTTGGATATGCTGTCAGGAGAGACAAATCCTTGGAAAAAGATTTTCTTTTAAGAAAAATTGTGGGTCTTCTATATCTTATGGTTCCTAACTTTTATACTATAATTGACAAAGTGCTAGTCAATAAGCCTTTTATTTTAAGAACTACCTTTCCTCTGTAACTTTATTTCTGCCACCGTTAGAACCTCTTCTTGGAATATTATTGCTTTTAATTTTTGACTCATGTACTTTTAACTTGTTAGTTAAATTTCTGTCTTCTAGGCT
>NW_006399811.1:869867-879186 GCF_000299155.1 Elephantulus edwardii | reverse complement strand
AATATTCTGCCTAAAGCCTCCTTGATTATAGCAACTCAAGGTTTGAATTTGTTCTTCAGTTCCTCGAGCTTAAGAAATGCTGAGTGAGTTCGGCCCTTTTGATTTTCTGACTCCAACTCCTTACACATTTCATTCTAATATTTTGCTTTGTCATCAAATCTTCTATTCAACTCTTTAGTATCTTGAATTCTTCCTTGTGCTTTGGCTTCTCTGTGCTCCAGTGCAATTTTCAGGGTCTCTTCTGACATCCATTTTGGTCTTCTCTTCCCCTTCTGTCTTTGCAATGACCGTCTGCACTCACTAGGTACTAGCAGATAAAAAAAATAAAAATCAAAAGATGTGTTGCATTGAGAAAATCAAGAATCTCTCCAAAGTGTTAAAGAACAGGAACATCAGTTTAAACGCTAAGGTACACCTGGCTCAAGTCATACTCGTTTCAATAACTTCCTATGCATCTGAAAGTTGGACATTGAATAGGGATTACAGAAGAGGAATCAATATCTTCAGATTGTTGTGTTGGAGAAAAGTAATGAATATCTAATGGGCTGCCAAAAAAATATAAACAAATCTGTCTTGGAAAAAATAAAATCAGAGTACTCCTTATAGAGAAGGATGATAAAAGTATATCTCACATACTTTGGGCATGTTGTCAGGAATGGCTAGTCCTTGGAAAAAAGACATTATGAGTGGAAGGTAGAAGATCAGAGAAAGTGGAAGATTTCCAGCAAGATGGATTGGCACAGTGATTGTAACAAAGGATATGGCAAGGTTAAGATGTGTTGTCCCTAGGGTTGCTATGAACACTTGTTGACTGAACCTAATAACAACAACAACAACAACAACAACAACAACAACAACAACAGTTATTTGGGGGATGTAATTGCAAGAGTTTGAGAAATGCCTTAAAGCCTATCCAAAAACCCTTGCTGATGTCTAATATTGATACTCTCAAGTTTCTGATCTGTCATTTATAGGTCACTATGAGTTGTAGCCGACTCAACAACACTTAACAGCAACAACTGAGCCTCCTTTGCTACTGAATCATCTGACTCATGATATCCTGGATTGATAATTCTAGCCTACTCATATTACTTCCAATAAGCCATGTTAGATAATCATCACATGTCACAGATACATATTCCTTCTACCTGAAATATTCTTTACTCAGAGCACTATCTTAAATTTTAATTAAATTTTGTTACTGTTATTATTGAGAATATACAATACAGAACATATAAAATCCAGTAACTTCTGCACATACAATTGAGGGACACAGATTATACTCTTCAAATTGGGCAATCTTTCTCATCCTTGCTTTTGTGACTTCTTTCCTCACTGGAATAAACTCACTGGTCTCAATCCAAACTTTCAAGTTACTGTTGTTAGTTTGATTCCATATAGATAGTTCATAACAGAGCACAATGTTCAAGACAGATTTTCTCTGCTAGTCAAAGTAAACTATTTTTTTAATTTTTAAAAGACTTCAAGTGATATTTTTGGTTTAAAGTTTAAAAATTATCTCAGGGCAAACCTTTTGGGACATCATTCAAATTCTATGGCTCCAGAAATTCCAGATCCCGTAAAAATTTAAAATTTAATTCTATATTTTGCCCACTTTAATCAGGACACTTCTTACAGAATCTTTGATGAAAATATTGAGCAACTATCCAGTTCTCATCTCATCACTAAACAAGCACTTTTACACAGAAGCAATTAACTACATAACCTATTCCCCCTACCTGTTCCCTAGCTCTCCTTCTATACAACCCAAGACTATATGTGAAAACTATATAAACATGGTCTAGAATGTTGTTGTTAAGGGCTTCATCTAGTTGTAGACAACTAATAGTGACCCTATGAACGAAAGACCCGAATATTTGTATAACTGTCATCATTTCCTGAAATTTATAGTGTTTCTGAAGGCAAGCTGTATTGGAAGTGGATGCGTCTCCTGCTTCCAAGCTTGTTTTAATCAGGGAGCTCCACTAAACACTGTCCACCATGGGTAACCATTATTGTATTTGACACATCAGTGTCACAGTGTTTAGCATCACAGCGATCACGAGTTACCTCTGTACAGCAAATGGACAGACCAGTGCTATACCACTTAGAGGAATGTTTGACTAAAACCAATTAAAACCAGGCCTGAGGGTCGCAGATTAAAATCACCCACCTTTGGCTTGGTAGCATAACTTATGTCTAGAATATAGAAGGCAATTCTTTCTTAAATTTAAGAAGTGATTTAGGAAATATTGAGAAATCGAACTTCATATTTTATTTCTGAAATTTAGTTTGAATGAGCTATATTTGCATGTTTTAAACTTAATATTTAAAACTGCCAAATCTAATATATGTTCTTCGCAATGACTTGCTATGAATCAGAGAGCTGGACAATGACTAAGGATGACAGAAGAAGAATTGATGCCTTTGTATTGTGGTGCTGGAGTCTTGAATGTACCATGGGCCTCCAAGAAAACAAATAGCTCTGTCTTGGAGAGCGTGAAATCAAATTTCTCCTTGGAGTACTAGGGTTTTAAAGCTCCATCTCATATATTTTGGGCACGTGGCCAGGAGGAATCAATCCTTGGAGAAGGGCATCATGCTTGGAGGGGAGGAGGGACAGTGCAGGAAACAAAGACCCGGGATGAGATGGATTGATACAGATGCTAGGGCAGTGGGTGCACGTGTATTGGAGTCAGTAAGACTGGCTCAGGACGGGAGAGGATTCAGAGCTACTGAACATAGGGTTGATAATTGCAGAGAACTCGATAGCACATAACAGCAACACGAAGTATGAAAATTATATATTCCAAACAAGACAATTACAAAGTCAATATTGTAAGTCCAAGGGAAGATAAACTGATCACAAAACTACCACACATTTTTTTTTCTTTTCTCTCACCAGTAAGAATAGCAAAATGTAACAGAACATCAAACATCAAATGCTTGCGAGGTTGTGGAGAAACCAAAACTCTTATTCACTGCTGGTGGGAGTGTAAAATGGTGCAACCACTATGGAAGGCTGTATGGTACTTTTTCAATAAGTTGCAAATAGAAATACCCTTAGACCTTGCAATTCCATTGCTGGGAATTTACCCTAAAGAAACCATCACCACCACCCAAGCATATATATGCACACCTATGTTTATTCTGGTTTTGTTCCCAATAGCAAAGAGATGGAAACCACCCAAGTGCTCATCAACAAACAAATGGATAGAGAAGTTGTGGTATATTAACACAATGGAATACTACACCGCATTGAAAAACAAGAAATTAATTAAATATAATGCAAAGTGGATGACCCAGGAGGACAGTATGCTGAGTGAAATATCTCAGTCACAAAAGGACAAATATTGCATAGTGCCACTGTTGTAAAACGGGACTGACATCAGGATAGAGGGAAGACAGAAAAGGAGGGAAGGAATGATGTATATTGATTGCATTAAAACAGATGAAAGAGAGAACTGTTTAAAAGGGACATATGAATGGGTATTCTTGTCATTACAGAAGTCCAGAGTGAACGCTGCATAGTCGAGTGAACTTGGGGGGAGGGACTGCGTAACAATGAAAGAGTCGGGGGTGGGCAGGGAGAAAAGTGCAACAGTGAATGACTGGAAACCCTACATTTCTGTAAACTTTCATTAAACTTAATAAATTTTTTAAAAAGGAAAAGGGCAATAGCAAAGAAAAAAAACCCACCACACTTATAAATTCATGAAAATCACATTTGTTATCTTCTTCAAAAAGGTCATGACATCAAACAGAAATATTTGTTGAAGAAATGAAGAAACTGTATTTTAGTGTCCTAAAGAGACATGCATTAAATACCCAAATTTTCACCCATGTGTTTTCAATCTACCATATTAATTTATATTTTGTTAGAAGTTTACTTCCTTGAAAATCTATAGCCTCAATTTAAGAATTTCCATGTAGAAGGAAACAATATGGTATTTCAAAAGACATACTGTTAGTCAATATCATTATAAACACAAAATATGTTGTGTGGTGGTGGTGTACCATCTAGTCACATAGCTGATTCTGCAGCAGGTTTTCAGAGGCAGTTAATCACATCAGAGAAGCTAGCCCATCCTCCCAAAGAGCAGGTGTTGGATTCAAACTGCTTGCCCTCAGGATTGCAGCGCAGCGTATTGCCACTAGGCCACTAGCAAAGGATATAAGGTCTTTTATATTTAGGTATAATTTTTATTTTCTTTTCCAATTTAGAAGGTAATCTTTTTAAAGTGCAAAGAACAAAAAAAAAAGTATTCAAACAGGCAAATATAAGCCACTGTTTTATTTTTCACTATATGAATACAGTTATCCCTTAATATTTGTCTGGATTATGTTTCCATGACCACCAAGGATACTAAACTCTGAGAACATGCTTATATAAATTGACATTATACTTGCATGTAAACTACACATATTCTCCTATATAATTTAAATCATCTCTAGATTACATACTCAATATACTTACATATTAGCACAACAAAACTGTTATATTCTTTTACATTCTCTCTTAGCCTCTGGGGATAACTCTGATCATTTAATTATTATTATTTTATTTTTGTTTCATCTTCCACTATTTTTCATCTGTGGTTGCTTGGATTCTCAGATAAAAAGTCTTCATATAAAGAGGCCAACTATTTCTACTTAAAAACATATTCCCATTGTTTAAGGTGTTTCCAGCTAGACAATGTTTTCTTCAGCATTTAACCTAGTGTAGGCAATTGAAAGAAGAGAAGATCACTGTGATTGGTTAATTAAGATTTCAAAGAACCTGCTGCTCCCTAGAGGGGTGGCTAATTTCTCATTTATAAGCCCATTTATAACTCTGGCTCTGAGAAATGGTCCTAATAAAATTCGCAGTTAAGTAGGCCTTCAAATGCATAGCAGCCATTAACATTTGGGCTGCCTGCTGCTAGCAAAACATTAATATTTGATGCTACAGCATTTTCATTTTATAAGACTATTTAGCATCAATCTGATTCAGAGGCTTATGAAACAGGTTTCTTTTTGTGTTAAATAGATTGAAGTCTGGTTGTAATGGCTGTCTTTAAAACGACTTAAAAAACGAAACAGTTTATAGCCACCAGGAAACTACACATTTTCTGATTAAGATAATTGGTTATATTCCCTCCAATAACTTCAAAAGAATATATTATTTCCAGGACAAAGGTTACTTATTGTAAGGTCACCTTTGATAGATCAACAGAGTTGGTGATGGTGGGGACAATAAACACTAAATGTGCTATTACAGTGTCACCAGACACTGTTTCAAGTAGTTAGCTCCTTAAATACTGGAATAATGTGCCATGTATACCCAGTATAGAAAACACACACATACACACACAAATACACGCTCTTACATTGCTAATATTCTTAATCCGTTTTCATTCCAGGAGATAGGCCAAGTATTTCATAGACTTTTTATATACAAACTTTCCAGCTGTATGATGAGACGTTATTTTAAACCCTCAACAGTTAAAATTAATTCACATAATCAATAAAATCACAGAGCCCTAGATATGGAGAAGGCTTTAGGGATCAGCTAGTCCAATCTTAACAGAGTGATCTATCAGGTAAGCTCTCTGAGAATCACACTGAAATAGAAACACAATTAAATAAAGACAATAGCTATACATACAATAAATTTCCACTTATAAGAAATTTAATAACTGAATCAAATATAATTTAAACACAGACTCTTGAAAATGTTACCTGTATTTCCTAACAATAGAGCTGTCAGTGACATATCTGTGACATTTTCTTATTTTTTAACAGAGTTTCCTCATATATAAATTTCCTATACAAGACTTTACTTAAAAGCTCCACATTTATAACCAATGGTAGTTCTTTTAGATATACAATTTTTAAGCAGAGTGCAGTTTCGTTCTAGTTTACTTGGTTTTAATTTTTCCTTCTATGTTTAGGTAAAAAGTGAGCTTCACTACCCATAGTATTCCACAGGATAATGTTGCAAATATTAAAATGGTTGTAAATAAAAACTGCAAAAGTCTAACTAATTTGGAAACTGGCTGATGCTTTTTTTGAAAACTGATGTCTGTAACATAATTTGAGATGCAACAAAATAAAAGATAAATTAACAGAGAAATAGAGGCATATAGCAGATGGAAAAATACATTATAATAAAATAATCAGGGAGCTCTTGTGGCCTAGTAGTAAGAACCTGCGCTGCAATTCCAAATGCATGTGTTTTTAATCTGCTAGCTGTTCCACAGGAGAAAGATGGGCAATCTCCTCCTGTGCTATTATTAACTGCTTCTGAAATCAGGCTGGAGGGTCAGCTATGGGTTGGTTCTAACTCAACAACAACAATAAAATAATAGCAGAAGAATCTATATGTGGTAATTTGAACTTTGAGATTATATTCTATTTTTCTTCAAAGATCAACACGTTTTCTACTATGTTGTTAGGTGCCATGGGTCAAGTATGACTCATAGCAACCCTATGAACAAAAGATCTGAACCCTGTTCTATAACTATCATAACTTCTCTAATTTTCATATGGTTTTTAAAGATCTGTTTTTTAAGAAGTTGATGGTAATCCTGCTTCCAATTCTGTCTTAATCTGGGAGCTCTACCAAACCCTGTTGACCAAGGATAACCATTATGGCATTTGACACACTAGTGGTACAGATTTCAGTATCACAGCAATCCCAAGTTATCGCAATACAGCAAATTGTATGGACATACTCTTTTTAAAAACAAAATAAATTAAAAAAACACCTCCCCTAAATAACTATATGTAAATATTGCATATTATTTTCATTGCAATAACTTCTTTAAAAAATGTCTTTCACAAGAACTATGAAATATGTAAAATATTAAAATGTGTAAAACCATATTATCTATATATGATACTAAAATATACTTTCATTCCTTTGGTGAAATGGGATGAAAGAGAAAGAAAAGGTCATATAAAGAAAATGCAGAAACATGAAGAGAACATGGAAAAAGAGCGAAAAGAAGTAGAAATATTTTGTTAGAGGGCTTTTTAGTTTATTAACCACTTGATGTACAACTTCATCTAATGCTCGCAATAATACAATAAGGAAGAAAAAGAGCTCCAGAGAATTGAATTACAAGTCAGGCTAGGAAAATGGTAATGCAGAATTAGAATCCAGGCCTTGTGATAATAAAAACATTTGTACATTTATTTACTAAACATGTGAGTTATGCTCTCCAATATTCAAAAATAGTATTTGAGTGTGTGTGTGAGTGTATGTGTAAAAAAGAAAAAGAACAAGATAACCAGAGCAGATACAGTGGATAGAAATTTGAAACTGTCTACTTGCCCCTCTCCTCCCTGAACAGTAACCTTTTTAGTAGCAAGGATGTGCTTTTATTCACTACCTAAGTTTGCAGGACCTGTGCAAGCAGCTTCATAAATATTTGCTGCACAAATGACTTATAGATGGAAAATAATGACAATGCATCAAAGAAGGAGGAAGTGTCAAGAAACTAACAGTATAAAATGTCACAGATACATCCAATTCAGAGCTGAAATACCTCCCCTGGACATGGCAACAGGGAGAAAAATACTGACTTTTCAGCAGTAATTTCCAGCTGAAGGATGGTGGGAAGAAGCAACCAAAGTTCTACAGTTTACATAGTGTCTGTCCTACTTACTGGATTAACAAGAATGGATTAAGAGTTAGAAACTATTGTCTGGACGTAGTATATGTGGTTGTCAATTGACTCCAACTCATAGCAAACCTATATACAACAGAATACAACTCTGCCCAATCCTGCACCATCGTTGTAACCTCGGATGTGCATAAGCTCCCCCCAAAAATTCCTTTGGGGTCCAGACAAAGAGGAAAAATTAGGTAGGGACAAAATATATTATCCAGGCAAGGAGCTATTCTGTTCAGATGAAAACTTGAAAAAAAATATATAGCAGAGAAGTTCCAAGGGAGTACACAGACCACTATTCTTTCCATTTAACAAAGGGTTTGACTGGTTTCTAAAGTCCAAACGATTCTGAAACAGGGTATTATCATCTCTGCTAAGTACTGATTATAAAAAAAAAAGAATGAAAATTAAATGGCATACCATTAATCAGATATTCAGTACTGATGATACCTAGGCACAGTATGTCAATATTTAACAAAAGATGATTCATCAGTATCTATATAACAGCAGCAGCATAACAAGTCTTATTCTTAAGTAGCAAAAATAACATACCATTTGAATATTTGATTGTTCCACTTATGGAAAACAAAACCAGTGCAATTTAAATATGGACTATGTTCTCTGAACAAATGAAACTGCTGATATCTCCTTTCTGTGTAGGGTTATAATTTTCAAATCAATAGAAGAGACAAATTTCCTTATCCCTTGGCTCCATCAAAGAACAAAAGGAACAATCTTGAGCTACAAGAAGGTTGTGAAATCCATTAAGAACAGAGATCAATAGGAGCCTCCAAGCACAGATCAACACATAAGAATAAACGTAAAAGACATTTTGAACTTTCCTATCAAAACAATAATATGGAAACACTAGAAAGGATGAGACTTTCTAATGAACTTCACCACCACCAGAATCTACTATGCTCCTAATATCAAGAAACTATATGGATATTTGCTTTCAAGTCAATTGTTAAATAAGAGCAATGCCATTAGGAAACGATTTAAATTTATAGGATTTTTAATTACTGAATAAATATAAAAGAAAATGTATAATTCAAATTCTAACCAGTAACAGAAAGGTCCTGGGGGACATGCTGTAATGACCAGATAAGGCTCCCTGTAATTAACATGCCTCTTATGTGAAAGTTAATCAGTATTCCCCAGCTGAAGGCTGCAGGGAAACATTTTATTCCTTTAACCATTTAAAACACCTCCTTTCTAATCTTATTTATGTTCATAGTTTGTATTCCCAATGAAGAAAGAATTCTAGAAGTAAATTTCGGTTTGAGCACTATTCACAACCTGAGTTTAAATTAATGAGTTGAAGGGTTTGTTTTGGTTTTTTTGTTTGTTTGTTTGGTTTTTTCTTACTATGCTTGGTTTCCTGGGGGATGGTGGAGCAGGGAAATAACTGAGTAAAGACACGTGTGCCAAAGGCAGGGACAACACTGACACTAATGGTTAACTCCACAATAAGGGATGTACCTATAACTTGCTGGTCTGTCTGATACTTCTCTAAATCTAAACATTCACATTAAGACAGACTAGGAAGAAGGATTGGTCATCCACTTCTGAAATAGCAGGCCTCTGAAAACCCTATGAACAACAGAACACATGTAGATAACAGAAAGGGCAACTGAGGTTGAGCTTTCAAGTATGGAAAT
>NW_006399811.1:793541-864377 GCF_000299155.1 Elephantulus edwardii | reverse complement strand
AAAAAAAAAGAAAAATTGAGGATCAGCAATAAACAAATAAAAAAAATGAAGGGGTCACACTCTCAATAAGATGGATAGGTAGGATGACTGCAACAATGGATTTGAGAACAAAGATGGTAAGAATGGCACAAAATAGAGTAAGATTTTCATCTGTGGTTCAAAGCATCACTATGAGTCATACTCAACTAGATGGCATCTAATAGTAACAAAACCAAAATTCTCTCAGATCCTCATTGCTAAGATTCAACACACAAACTACTAAAAGAAAAGAAATTACTGTTTTTCAATTAAAAAGGATAAGACTTTCAACCCAAATTTTTTGTTTAAACTTCATTGTCAAACTAGTACAGTTTCAATTAGGTGTATTGATTCTCCTGAGTTGACCTGACTTGAGAAGTAAGTCCTTGAAAAAGTATAATTTCTGGTGCTTGGTAAGAATTTGCAGACATTTTGGCCAAAGATTCTGTTAAAGAAACCTGATTAAAAGAGGGAAAATACAGAACAACACAAAAAATTCTTAAAGAATTCAGATTTTCTGAACTGATATAAACTGGATAATACATCATTACTACTACTTTGAGATACTTTTTACATCTTAAAGCAAAAAGGTCCCCTAAAGTTTTCTTAAATCCAAGTAATAGTTTAATGTATCTAGCAAATAGTGTCTGCCTTAAGCACTATATTTTTTAAAAGAATTATCTATAGAATCAAAACCACAACAACCACCTTAAAGGTTATGCAGGAAAGCTAAAGGGTTGTGAATTTATATTAACGAGGAAGAACAACTCAAAAGATAAAGATGGAAATGGTTGCACAACTAGAAAAATGCAATCAATGCCACTGAATGTAATTGTAAAAAAACACTGGATTGGTGTACATTTTGCTGTACATATTCACAACAACAAAAAAATTAAATGAATTATCAAAAGACTAAAAGCTGTAACCTCAGGTTATTTAAGAGGATAATTTTTAGAGAACTGAGCTCTGGTGACTTAATGGATAAGGAGTTGCACTGCCAACTCAAAGGAAGGCACTTCAAACCACCAGCTGCACTGCAGATAAAGACTAGTAATCACATCCTGTGAAATTTACAGCCTCTGAAAACTTGCTGGAGGGTTGGCTATGAGTTAGTTCTGACTCAAAAGCACATAAAAATGTTTAGAACTTTTAAGAAAATTTTCATACATAAAAACAGGCCAAACATAATAGATCTAACATTTGTATGGCTCTTTGAGATTTTTAAGAACGACTTATAAGGCATCAAATTGAATATTCTCAACAGATTGATTTAAAATAAATCTTTTTTTCTAAGGGTCTTTTCTTATGTCATTGTCAACACACACAAATGCACACACAAGTGCACTTACATAGTTTCTTCCCCCAAAAAGACATCAGTCATGTTCCAATTAATAAAGTTCAAACATATGCCATAATCTCTACAATTTCCCTTCCTTTATTTCCCCAAGACCTCTCCAAGCTAACTCATACTATGATTCAATGTGACCAATATTAATGATAATAATGGCACTAAAATACTTTCTAAAAGTACAAAATTAGTAGGGGTTAACAGAATCAACATGACTGTAAATGAGTTTGGTTCTTTGGTGATCACTCGCTGCAAGGTGTGTGGGTGGCACAGTCTGACCTCAATTATGAACTTAAAGGTTGGCAGTTAGAAACTACCCAGCAACACAATGAAAGAAAGGCCTGGCAAAATACTTCAATATAGCTCGCTGTTGCTGCAGTTAGCTGCAATCAAGTCAATTCTGATTTATGGCAAACTGCTCCATAGGATTTTCAACTTTCAGAAAAAGATCACCAAAATTGTCTTCCAAGGTGTTGCTGGGTACGTGTTAGTGGCTAACCTTCCAGGTAATAGTCTAGGGTTTAATGGTTTGCACCCATAAACTTTTCCATAGAAGTTACAGCCATGAAAACAATATGGAAGAGTTCTACACCATAATAAGGCCATCATGAATCAGAAATCAACAGCTGATTATTTTACATTAACTTCCTTTTTAAATCTTCATAATAATCATATAAAGTTATCATCCTTTATAAAAGCTTAAAACTGCAGCTGAGAAATACTGTATACAAAATCAAATAGCAATTATATGAAAAAACTTTTTATTTAAACATAACTCAGTTAAAACTCCAAATCTGTGCATTTAACTACTGTGTGGCACCTGTCTTCTTATAGAAACGTGCCATCTGCATACTCTATATTTACCTGTTTCCTTAGAATTTTTGTTTAATCAAATTCTAAAGAGAGTTTAAGTAAGGTCTAGCTCATTTCTAGAGTCTTCTATGGGGTCTTTGTTAAAAGACAGCAGTAATAATGACAGCAAATACCCCACTGTCCTCACATATATCACTGTTTTAAGCAGTGGACATATCCCCATGAATCTGTGAGTCAGATCATCATTATCCCCACTTTAGAATAGGGAAATGGACCTCATGTACATTAAGTAACTTGTGCAAACTCACATGATTAGAAAATGCTGGAGCTAAGACTAAATCATATGGCCATTAATTTATGTTTCAAAATTTCTAATAATTCCACTTCCATGATTTTTCTCCTAAAAAATATATTTTCTATATTCTTTATTTGACATATTTAATCACAGATAGCTTATTATTATAGTTTATTATTATTATAACCATTGCATTTATTAAAACATCAGGCACATTATATATATAAAATAATGCTATTTCAACTATATGGATCACAACAAATTGTGATTAACCTTGAGGAAAATGAGAATCCCAGAACATTTGATTGTGGACTGGTTATAAAACAGGACTGAGATGGGGGATGGGGAAAACTAAGAGAAGAGGGGGGAAATAATGAACACTGCATTGGAACAGATGATGAAAGAACTGTTTAAAAGGAATATATGATTAGGAATTATTTGTATGACAACAGTCCAGATTACGAGGTCCATAGCAAAGTGGACTGGGAGAGGGGTGGTGGGGAGGTAAGAAATTATGCAACAATGAATGAATATATTTTTTAAAACTGGAAGGGTGTAGGGAGGAAAATGTGCAACAATGGAAGGAAGGAAATCTAACTTTTCTGTAAACTTTCATTAAAATAAGAATAAAAAATTAAAAAACAAACCAAAAAATACTCAGAGTCTATTCTGACTCATAAAGACCTTTCAGACAGAGTAGAATTGGCCCATAGGTATTCAAGCATACATAATCTTTATAATGCACTTTTTCCTCAGAGTACCTGGTGGGTCCAAATGATGACACTTTGTTTAGCCCCAAATAGTTAATGGGACAACAAGAAATGAGGAAATAATCATATAATTCCTTAGCTTGTGACTATCTGGTATTTAAGCTGTATTATTGCACAGTTTTATTTGGTATTAGCTTTATTTGGTATTTATGTTTAGATATGCTAGGAGAATTCCATACTGTGTCAAGTACACATCATTAATACCTTGTAACTGTTTGATAAGCAGTTAAATGCAAACAAACACAAGGGAATTAGGAGATTACAGGATGAAAATGGAAGCCAAGTAAAGTTCTAACTCAAAACTCAAATTGACTGCTGTCAAAGTGCCAGAGATATGCTGCCTTTAGGTTAGTACTGTTCCATGTTATAGACTAAGCCATCAGAGCTCCCTAACAGGTTTTAAGAGGAAGAAACAATTGTCAAAATAATGAAAGTGACAGCAATTAACGGGAAGCCAAAAATGCAAAGAATTGTGCAATGTAGTGATAAATTGTTAAAGTTACCAATTTACAACTAAACTTAACTCACTAAAATAGAAGTAGGGAAATACACACACCAACACACACACCAATATAGAGAGAGAATCATGTTTAATTCCATACAAAATATCTTAAGAATGGAAAGTACCTATTAGAGAATCATTTAATTCTACTTTTACGTTTTATCCAATTTCCAGAATGTGGGTACAGATGCCTCAATGTTAAACTGCTAAAACCTCTTCTACCCCTTAAAGTTAAGTAATGACATATGCTTGAAATTATTGGGGAAATGGCTGTAGTTCTCAAGAGACTGAATAAAAGAATCCACTAAAATAACCGTTTTGGGAGGTAAAAACAAAAGATGTTTTGATTTGTGGCAACCAGAAGGCATGTTTAACCCCTGGCACATGTTCTAAGTAATCCTACATTGTTTTGTTCAGGCTTTATGCTTTAAAAATATTTCTTTCCTTACTATCTATACAGTTCCAAATATAGTGCTGTTGTTCTACCACACTTAGAACACATGATAACCTTATGTACAAAAGAACAAATTGTCCATCTGCACCAATTTTATGAGCTGGTCTGCTTGAACCCACTGTTACTGTGTTTATCCACCTCATCGAGGGTATCCCCGGTCCTTGTTGGCTCTCTACTTCACTTATGGTGTCTTTTCCCAGTAAGTATTTTATTCATATGTTGTAAGTGCTGATACTCAAGTAAGCAAGTCAGTGGGTTTTGGTGTTTTGTTTTTTTTTTATTAGATAAGAGATTTTTCTTAAAATCTCTGAAATTGATATTTTAATCCAGTAAACCTATTACAAGGTACTTGAGATATCTAAAATCTAGCCAGTCTTTAAAAGAAAGAGGCTCCTGATGGGAAGAAAAGACACTCAACAGGGCAAGTACAAGAAAACTGTACTACGACAGGAAAGGTATATGAGGAAGAGACTAGAGAAGGATTTCTGGATCAACATTTGTAAAGAGCTTTCAGAACACTTTCTATTACCAACAGGCATCAAAAGTATATTATAATTCCCAAATCACAGCCTTGGTAAGTGTCCATTCTCTAAATTTGGTTTATTCACTTTCCTTCTCAGTCATTAATACTATTAAAATGGTCATCCTAGTACCTGAAGAATGCTACAGCCAGAAAGGCTCACAATGCTCCCACTGGAAAGTTCTATCACAGGAAAGGGAAAGCACTAGACCTTCGGTTAAATCTATACTTTTTTAAAAAAAAAGTATTTATTTTTTTCCTAGAAGTCATTCTTTCCTGGAAGCATTTCTCACAGTAGAATGCAACAGGACTCGATAGTAAAAACTCTCCAAGGAAGTGTTCGTCAACTTCCGTACCATGATGATAACAGGAACATTATCATTGCTGTGTGGATTAAACAAAGTTAACACATACAAAGAACCTGGTAGAAAGGCTGATTCATCCTAAACAGTCAATAAATGTTAACTGCTGCTGCAAAGGAAAAAGTTCATTGCAGAAAAAGAACGGTAAGTCAGAGCCTAGAATAGCTAGATTTTACACACACCAGGATATACCTGCTCCTGGACCTCATTTTTGTAAGCCTTAATTTCTTCTTCTGAAAAATGAGAATGACAATAAATGCTCACTTAATTTTGCAAGAAATGTGGATCAAATAAGGTTATGTAGGTAAAAGTACCACAAAATGTTACAAACACAGAAATTTTATAACATGGACCACCATATTTAAAAATTTTGTAACAATGCATAATTGAATTATTAACCTACTGAGGTAGTGTAAACATGCACAGTATTTTAAGGATAAAGTTCTCCTTTTTCATACATAAAAGTGAAAATTTGGATATACGTTCCGCATGCTAAGTAAGATGGTGGAGGGAAAAGGATTAAGGCTTAAAAAAATATTTCAAAACCCTCACATGAAGATATTTTCATTCCTTCTAAGCAAAATAACCTTTAAGTATAGGGTGTTCTGGAGAATTAGTAATAAGGAATTGCGTTGCCAACTCAGAGAAATGAGGTTCAAATCCACTTGCTCCTCAACTGGACAAAGAAGGGCAATCTCCTCCTGTGTGACTTAGTCTGAAAACTCACTGCAAGGTGAGCTATAAGTTAGATCTGACTCCACAGTACACAACAGTGTCACCATCCTTAAGCTTTCCTATACTTTTTTTGGTTTTGTTTTACCTATTTTTTTAAATTTTATATTAGTTTGCTCACAAAGTTCATGTATATTAGAAACTACCACCTCAGCAGATATGTGCACACACGTTTATTGCGGCTTTGTTCACAATAGCAAAGAGCTGGAAACAACCCAAGTGTCTATCAACAAATGAATGGATAGAGAAGTTGTGTTACATTCACACAATGGAAAACTATGTTGCACTTAAAAACAAAGAAATCATAAAATATTATGCAGAATGGGTAACCCTAGAGAACATTATGCTGAGTGAAATATCTCAGTCACAAAAGGACAAATACTACATAGTGCCAGTGGGACTGACATCAGGGTTTGCAGGAAACTAAGAGGGGAAAAACTAAGGCATGCTGCATTGAAACAGATGAGGACTATATGATTAGGTATTATTGTTTAGAAGGACTATATTATTAGGTATTATTGCCATGACAAGAGTCCAGAATGAAAGCTGCATAGTCGACGGGGCGGGGGAGGGGGGCCGGGAGGGATTGTATAATAATGAAATAATTTTTTTTTTACTTTTCATAGAGAAAAAAGAACCAGGGGACAGGGGGGCACGGAGGAAAGTATGCAACAATGAATGAATGGAAAGTCAAAGACTCTAAATTTTCATTGAAATAAAATTTTTAAAAAAGAGAAAACAAACAAACACACCAAATTTCATGTACATTGTGTTTCACACTATTTCTCATTCACTTGTGATTCATACAATCATTCCCATGCATTATTTTTAGAAGGTTAATCATCACTGGACCTTGCCCATCGTTACCCAATCTTTTAAGCATTCCTATATTCTTTACTGTTGTTATGTGCTGTGGAGTCGGAACTGACACGTGGACGTCCAATAGGTTTTCAGATGCTGTAAATCTCCCTGGAGGAAACTGTCCATCTTTCTCCCACAGAGCAGCTGAAGGATTCAAACTGTTGTTAGTAGTGCAATTCGTTATCACAAGGCCACCAGTTGTTGTTTTATATAGTCATATCAGAACCAACTCATACCTGCCCCTGAGTGGTTTATAAAGGCAGTTAATACCTGGGAGGAGATTGCCCATGTTTCTTTCACAGACCAGCTGGTGAATTCAAACCACGTGCCTTTGAGATTACAGTGCAGCTTCTTACCACTAAGCTACCAGAGCTCCCAAGGCCACTAGAGTCCCCTAATATTTCCTAGGGTATTTACTATATCCCTGCTTATTCTCAAATTTTTATCTTTCTTATCAAGTTATAAGATCCTAGCAGGCTGTCACTACTTTTTTTTTTCTTTATGGTCGACAATGTTTAGTATACTGCTGGACACTTTGTTGTTGTTAGGCACTGGCTCCATCCATAGTGACTCCTTCATACAATGAGAGAAACCTTTCCCAAATATGTGCCAGAAACGTTACAAAAATTAAACCCAGTATCATCAAGTTCATTCAAACTCACAGCAATCCTCTACCGGATTTCCAAAGATGTTAATCTTTATGAGAGGAAAGTGTTCATCTCTCTTCCATGGAGTGCCGAGTGGATTCAAATGTCATTTAGAAGCCAGATTCAACAGTCAGTTTTGACCAGTTTTATTCCTAATGATTACAAGTAATTCATGTCACAACCCTTTGATAACTTTCAGAATATTGTATGACTTTTCTGCTGCTATTCAAACACCCATAAGTAGAAGTTATATGACTACACAAGCCTTCCTGTGTAGCCAGGTAACTTACTGAGGATACAACATACTTTTTGTATTCCCTTTTAAATTTTCTATTGCTTAACATCAAGTCTTACACACAGAAGAGTTCAATAATTAGTTGCTAGGATTAATCTTAATATGTGAAGCAATCCTAGCATGTTCCAGGTTCCACCTCATTCCTCAAGAAAAAAAAAATGTAAAATTTTCATTTAGTACTTGTTGACTGTTTTTAGTTTTCAAATTATAAAACAGAAATATATACAAGAAATTAATAAAAATATTTACAATAATCTTTTTACTGCAGGACAAAATTATACTCCATAAAGACAAAAGTGTATTAAAATAAGTATTTCTAGGAATCCAGAGGAAGCTAGACCTGGGTTTCCTAAACTCTGATGGATTCTGCTTATTATTCCAAGGCAACTTTACAGAGTAATCATCCCAGAGAGGGCACAGAAAGTGATATTTTTTTAAAAGCCACCATATTTTGTATAGGTAATTTGTTTTCCACTGCTGGTAAGGCCGGAGATAATGAAATTTTTTGTGCCTTAAAACTAATCTCGGGCTAAAATGAAATAAAGACCTGGAAAGAAGCCAATTCCAACAATCTTTCCCCTATTCATACAACTATTTTTGTACAATTTAGTAGAACAGAATAGGAGCACTCTAGGGCAATGAGGATAGTAACATCAGATAAACAAACAAAAAAAATCTATATTTTACTGTGAGAATACCTATTGCACAATAACACACTGTTGTACTACACAGCTAGGACATCAATTGCAGAGACCACCACTTGATTTACTTGATTTATAGAACTCTATGGTTATAAAAGTAATAATGACAGTGTTTATTACATGGAAAAACACTGATTTTCAGGCTTTACATATACTAATCTTTTACCACAAGTTTTAATATTATCCTCATTTTTATAGATAAATCATGGTATTAAGAGGTAAGCAAGTACTGAGAGATAAAATGACTTTTCCAAGATCATAAAAAAGTAGATCCAAGATTTGAAGTAAAGGTGTCTGGCTCCAAAGTTTATGCTACTTTATATGCCGCACTGTGGGCCCTGTAGTAGTACACAGATGTCTGTGATAACTGATTGTGGAATTTTATTTAATACCTAAGTTACAAAGATTTAAAAGTTGAAATATTACTTCACCAAAACCACCAAATATAGACAAAATTAATTTTAAGTTTCAGTACACTTTTTACTTCACAGAACTGCCAAAAGTCTAAGCAGGACTCAGAGTCTTGGAACAAAGAATATCTCTGTTAATGTAAGATGCATCTTGGATGAAAGTAAATACTAGAAAGATATTTACTTATGACTTCTTATTGACTATGTAAAGTCATTTAACTATGTGGATCATAATCTCACTCACTTAATTGTGCTCTTGCAGAAATGGTACACAGACCAAGAATCAATTGTCCAAATAAAACAAGGGGCACTGCATGGTTTAAAACAAGAAAAGTCTGTGTCAGGGTTGTACCAGTTTGTGTCACTATCCAGTTTGGATGCTGAGTAAAGAATCCAAGAAGCTGGACTATATTAAGAAAAAATTTGGCATCAGAATTGGAGGAAGATTCATCAATAGCCTGTATTATGTAGATGGCATAACCTTGTTTGATGAAAATGAAGAAGACAGGAACCATTTATTGAACGAAGCAGAGACTATAATCTTAATTATGAATTAAACCTCAACATTAAGAAAATTAAAATTCAAAAAAAATTAAAAATTCTCACCCTGAACCAACAAGCAATTTCATGACACATGGAAAAGTTGTTAAGGATTTCATTTTATTTGGATCCACAATTAATAACCAAGAAATCATAAATAAAAAATTAAACAGCATACTGCATTTTAAAAATATGCCACCAAGTTCTTCTTTAAAGTACTGAAGAGAAAGATGTCACTGTACCAATCTATGCGTTCCTGAATCAATTAATGCTATTTTTAATTGCTTCATATGCATGTGAAAGTTGAACAGTGAAAAAGGAAGACCAAAGACCTGATGCCTTTGACCTGTGCTGTTAAGAGAATATTGAATATTCCATGAACTGCCAAAGAAAACATAAATCTTTTCTACTTTGTTGGAGAAGATTTTGATGTGCAAAGGGATTTGATTCTTAGACACAGACTGGGAAAAATATTTGGTAATGACATGTCTGATAAGCAACTCATCTCTAACATGTATAGAATACTCCGCACCTCAATAAGAAAAAGGTAAACAACCATAGTGCAAAATGGCCACAGGATATGATACTTCCTATCTGTTCCATAGGAACAGCATTTCACCAAAGACATGCAGATTGCAAACACACACATGAAGAAATGCTCAAAATCCCCAGTTATCACAGGGATTCAGATCAACACAACTATGAGATATCTTCTTACCCCAGCAACAACAGCATAGTTCAACAAGGCAGCAAACAACAAATGTTGGTGAGGTTGTGGAGAGATGAGAAGTCTTATTCTTACCACTGCTGGAGGGAATGTAAAATGGTACAGCCACTCTGGAAAGCAGTTTGGTGCTTTCTGAAAAAGTTGGAACTAGAAATACCATTTGACCTAGCAATTCCACTCACTATAGGGAAGACACCCTAAAGAAACCAGAACTGCCATCCAAACAGATGTTTCAACACCCATGATTATTGCTGCCTTACTCACAACAGCAAAGAGATGGCAAAAAACCCAACTATTTATCAACAAATGGAAAGAAAAATGATGTTATATTCAGACAATGGAATACTACACAGAACTGAAAAACAATAAACTTGTAAAACTTGATATAACATGGGAGAGCCTGGAAGATATTACGCTCAGTGAAATATCTCAGAGTCACAAAAGGTCAAATATTGCATAACACCACTGTTATAAAGCAAGACTGACAAGGGTGGGGAAGTTGTGAATAGAACAGGAAGAGAGTCGAAAAGTAATGAATACTGCATCAGAAGAGATGAAGGAAAAATTTGTTCAAAAGAAATATATGATTAGGCATTATATGCACGATAACAGTTCTAAATAAGAAGTATATTGTAAAGTAGACTAGGGGAAGGCGAGAGAAATGGAGTAGGGAGGAAATTTTGCAACAGTGAAAGACTATTTTAAAAAGCAAAGTGAACTAAGGGAGGGGGGAAGGGAAGGGAGGAAAATGCAACAATCAATGAATGAAAATCCAACATTTCTGTAAACTTTTGTTAAAAAACAATTAAAACAAAAAATTTTACTAAAAAAAAAAAAACCAAAAAAACAAAAAATCACACAAATCTGACTTGGGAGAAGTGCAGCCAGGTGCTCCTAGGAAGTAAAGACTGGGATTTTATCTCAAACACTTTGGCATGTTGTCAGAAGCAGCTCGTCTTTGGAAAAAGACATCATGCTTGGGTCAGTGAAAGAGAGAAAGTCCCTCAATGTAAAAAAGTGACATAATGATGATAATAATGTGCTTAAGCAAGAGATGCAGGATGAAGCAAGGCTTTTATCTGTTTATACACAAGGTCATTATTACTCAGTGGAGACAATTAGAGGGCATCTAATACGAATGTATTTTGTGGTTCAATGCACTGCAAAGGATAGTCTGTCAAAATATTTGAAAACACTGTAAAGCAGAGGTCAAAAGCCTTTTCCTGGAAGAACAGCAGTATTTTTTTAGATTTTATTAATTTTAATGAACATTTACAGAGATTTTGGATTTCCATTCATTCATTGTTGCACTTTTCTCCCTTCCCAGCCCCCCCACCCCCACCCCCAGTACACTCCTCTTTGAAAAGCAAAAGAAAAGTTCCATCTTTGGTATACAACCCTCCTGCACACCTCCCACCACACCAAGTACACTCCACTATGCAACCTTAATTTTGGAAAGCTTCTGGGTCATAGGATCTCTGCAGCAATTCTTGTGCCTGCCTTTGTGACAAAAACTAGCCTCTCACAATACAATACAACACAAATATGTACAATTTTAACTTTATTACAAAACAAGCAGCATGCCAAATCTGACCCAGGGTCCAGAGCTCGTCTATTGTGAAACTGAACTAACTTCATTACCATATGCACAATACTTTAAATAATTTGCTGTAAAGGAATTGTTCCCAACGATGATAATATTACACCTGTGCAATGTCTGGAGATGTTCTGGGTGGTTACTCTCGGGAAGTGTTACTGGAATCTGTGTCACAAAGGCAAACTATCAGAATGCACAAGAACCCTTTGCAACACTGAATCATCTAGTCCAAAATAGCGATAGTACTTAAATGAAAAGCTTGGCTTCAAGAATAATTTTATTTAGAGGTTCTTTTCTTCTCACCTCTTCTGAAGGAATTTCCCAGATTTCCAAAACCTAATAGGGAAGGGAAGTGGGTACATATATGTTATTTTCTAAAAAATAACAAAATAAAAATTGGGGAAAATGTAATTTAAATTTCTATTAAATTTAGAGTTAATATTCAAACTTAATGTCATAAGTTTTTAACATCCATGCTCACCAACTTATACTTCACAGGATTTTAAGGCATGTTTATGAAAGTTGGGTTTTAAAAAGTGCTTTTAAGATTCGATTTATTTAACACACAAAGCTAAAACAATGAATGTCATATTTTCCACCATGTTGAGAGTCCTTAATATTGAATCCAAAGTGAGAAGAGAATATAGAAATCTAGATTTAATCTCACATGTCCAAAAGGGAATTGCTTAAAAAATATTCTGGAAAGTTTGGTGGGCAGAGGGACAACGTGCATCAGGAAAGATCCAACAGTGGTCTGAAAAGATGGGGCAGTAGATGCCATAGATCAGTGATTAACTTTATAAAATACAATGTAAAAACCAAGTTCATTAAATGGAACAAAATATAATGTAAATGATGGACTTTATAAAACACAATGCACAGGCATGAAATAAAACCTATATGAATAATAAAAAATATTAATTAAAAAATGTACTGAAAGAGGATGCACAATTAACACAAAACTTTGAAAGTCATTTCTCCCCCACATGTGCTGCTCTCTCAGGTACAGAGTTCCTTGTCAGTCCCAAGGCCCCAATATTCTTTCTCTATTCAGTTTTTCAATTTCCTTTTTAGTTTGCAAGACTAGACATCCATCAGTCATAGAACTTTGATATGACTGAAAAGGAAAGTAAGTGAAAACAACAGGTATATTTGTGTGTATGTACGCAATGAAATACCTTAATTACAGTCCCTAAACTCAGAAAAGTCCTACAAAAGCCCACAGTACTCTGCACTAAAATACAAATGAACACTGTACCTGCCAATCTTGAAACAGAGCTTCCATAAAAGGAAGTATTTTCAACATATATGCTAGCTCCACTCACACAGTGCCAAAGCCCTCTGGTATATGTAGACTTTTGGCAGACTCAAAAACCCCTAGGGGTTCTTAGGACATGCTTTTGGCTCCATCAAATCCAATTTTCATCATGATGACTTCATTAGAATATCAGAATCAAAAGGACAGACCATTTAGGAAAGATATGAAACAGAGTGGTTCAAATAAAATTATTTCTTCCATTTAGATGACTAGTCTTATCCTAAATCTCACTCCATGAAAACTTGCTTCTATCATCTTAAAATTAGAGATACCTAAGTGAAAAAGCAGAGAGCTCTGGTGGTGTAGTGGTAAGGAGCTGTGCTGTCAACCTTAAGGTATGTGGTCTGAATCCACAGATGCTCTGTAAGAGAAAGACAGGACTTCCGAGTTGTAAAACAACCCAGTGGTAGATGGAATTTGCTCCAGGACTTAAGAACAATAAATGACATAGATGAACCTCTACATCTTGTGATCCCTAACCGTTATACTATAATAGACAAAGTGCTAGTCAATAGGCCTTTTATTTTAAGAACCACCTTACCTCTGTAACTTGATTTGTGCCACTATTAGAACCTCTACTCAGAATATAATTGCTTTTCAATTTTTGACTCATGTACTTTTAACTTGTTAGTTAAATTTGTGTTTTCTAGGCTGCAACATTTCCATGTTACATCTTCAAGGATATGAACATGCACGGCTAAGCACAATTGATAACAGTGCATCTAAATTCCAAAATCAATCTCTATAATTGTCTATGTCTTTCCTATTGCCAAAGGGGCCCTTTAGAGTAGTGAGAGAAGATCTTCACCCTGAAACCCACAGCGTCCCCTTTACAGCAGGAAGTAGCTAAGAGAATACGCCATCCCCTTTTCCTTATGAATCAGAGTGAAGTCTCTCTCAGGGAGAAGTGATAGGGAATGGCAAAGGACACACTGACAAAGGAGATTAGTCAGAACTGGCTTTGACAAGCACTGTGGCAATTGGACAATTAAAACAGACTTTCGGGGGGGGGGGAAGAAGAACAAACTGGGGAGGACGGTAGAGAAAATAGTGCAACAATGAATGAATGAAAACCCCAATCTCTGTAAATGTTCATTAAAATTAATGAAATTTTTTTAAAAAAGAGAAAGACAGGCAGTCTGGTCCCATATGATTTATGCCTCTGAACACCCGCTGGAAGGCCAGCTATGAGTTGGTACCAGCTCTATGGTACACAACAGCAGCAAACATAAATTAAGCAGAATTTCAATTTAGAGACTCTTTAAAGTATATTCTTATTATGTTTTATCAGTTCAGACAGTGTTGTTTCTAGGTGAGAAGTTTATTTAGTGGTACTCTATTCTGAATTATCCAGTAGGTTGATAACTTACTGGACACATGAATTCAGGCCCCTACCTCTTATCAGGATAAGGCAAGGTTCTGACCTGTAGTTTATAGGGTTACTATTAGTTATACTTGTCTTAACAACATTTTACCAAAATAAAAATGAACCTACTGTTATTATGTTGTTTCTGACTCACAGTGACCCTTCACTGGCTTACAAATCTGTAAATCTTTATGGAAGGAGACTGCTCATCTTTCTCCCCCCTGAGCACCTGTTGGATTCAAACTATATATCTTTTGATTAAATAGTAGAACACAAAAAGCACTACATCCCCAAGTCTCTTTCTAAACTTATACTCAGTTTCCAATAATTGTAATTCGAAACATCTTGCAACTACTTCTTTGTTGTTGTTGTTATGTGCTGTCCAGTCGCTTATGACTCATGCCGAACCTATGTACAACAGCCCTAAACTCTGCTCTGTCTTGTGCCAATTGCACTGTCTCTGACACATCCCAATTACCCCAATCACTGAATCAATCCACCTCATAGGGGGCCTTCCCCTTCTGCACCGTCCCTCCACCCTACCAAGCATGATGTCCCTCTCCAAGGACCTGTCCCTCCTTCCAATATGTCCGAAGTATGTTAGATGGAGCCTTAGAATCTTTGCCTCCACGGAGCAGCCCAGTTTGACCCTTTCCAGGATGAATCTGTTTGTTTTCCTAGAAATCCACGGTACCTTCAATACTCTTCTCCAGCACCAAAGCTCAAACTACTTTTTCAGATGAAGTAAATGTTTGTGTAATGTCTACATTATATGCATCTATGTAGATGACACAACCCTGCTTGCTGAAACTGAGGAGGACCTGAAGCGCTTGCTGTAGAGGGTCAAGGACTGCAGCCTTCAATATGGATTGAGGCTCAGTATCAAAAAGACAAAAGATTCTCACCACTGGACCAATTGGCAGCATCAGGACAGATGGTGAAAGGATTGAGATTGTTCCCCGCTTTAGTGTGCTTAACTCAGTCAACACTCTTGGCACCAGCAGCCAGGAAATGAAAAGAGGTATTGCAATGGGAAAGTCTGCTGTTAGGGAATTCTCCAAAGTACTGAAGAGCAAGTCTCTCTGGAGACTAAGTTACATCTGATAGAGGCCATGATCTTTGCAGTCACTTGTTATGCATCAGAGAGTTGGACAATGACTAGGGAGGACAGAAGGAGAATTGATGCCTTTGAGCTGTGGTGCTGGAAAAAGAGTATTGCGGGTACCATGGACTGGTAGGAAAACAAACAGATTAATCCTGGAGAGGGTTAAACTGGGCTGCTCCTTGGAGGCAAGGATTCTGAGGCTTTGTCTGACATACTGTGGTCATGTTGTAAGGAGAGACTGATCCTTGGAGAGGGACATCATGCTTGGGAGGGTGGAGGGACAGCACAGGAAGGGAAGACCCTCTATGAGGTGGATTGATTCAGTGAGTGGGGTAAAAGGGACGGGTGTATCAGAGACAGTGAGATTGGCACAGGACAGAGTAGAGTTTAGGGCTGTTGTACATAGGGTCGCTATGAGTCACAAGCAACTTGATAGCACATAACAACAAATGTCTACATTAGTTGAGGGAGCTCTGGTGGGACAGTATTAAGAAGCTGACCTGAAGGTATGCAGTTTGAATCCACCAGCTTTACTTAGTGAGTAAGATTGAAAATCTCCTCCCATGTGATTATACTGCCTCTGAAAACTTGCTGGCAGGTCTGCTATGGGTTAATTCTGACTTGACGGTACTCAAAACACACACACACACACACACATACACACACACTCTCTCTCTCTCTCTCTTCTCTCTCTTACTCACTAACACACACCACACCACTCAACATGTTTATAAAGGTAGTCCTTGATTTACAATCAGGTTCTGTTACGACAATTCCTTTGTAAATTGATCCTGACAAATAAAATACCTCGTATTTTTTTATTCTTATTATTTTTAATTATCAGTATGTTTATTAATTTGATCTCTATTTGTGTCCAGAGTTTGGAAAATTCAGATTTTAATTGGTATATCCATTCATAAAAATAAATGAGTCATAAATATTTACTTCAATGATGAAGAACTGGAAAATGTCAGCTGTGACAGCAGGGTCTTAGACTATACATAGATTATCTGTGGGAATAAGGAAGGCATTTGTAGACAGAAAATTGTTGAGAGTTACCCACAACTTTTCTTTTCCCTCCCTTCATATATTTTAAATAAAATCCCACTGCTTCCCTTGTCAGTCTATTAACTTTAACAAAGTGTTCAACATTTTGGTCCAGGTTTTAAAGTAAGAGAAGCTCTTGATTTAGTTTGGAAAACTTATTCTATATGACAGTGATTTCCATAATAAATCACAGATTACACATCTGCAACTGAGTACTTGAGACTGATAACATCAGCCATTTAATATTTCAACACTGTACATAGTACATATTACTAACAATAAGATATTTTAAAAACCCATTCCATAACCAGATGGTTGTAAGTATGGTTCATTGTAACTTGAATATGTCATACAAACACATTTAATAAAACAATACTGCTTTTAAAATATAAAGCATATGCTCAAGCATTTGGTTTTTAAATTTCAGTGAATAGTTAATTAGCAAAAACACAGTTTGTAAAGAATGACTTGATAAACCATTACTGTAGAGTTTATTTTTTCTTTCTCCGTCAAGAGAACTGCATTGCTGTCTTTAGGTTCCTTTGATCATTTTCTCTGTGAGAAATGTATCTAAATTTGTCTAACCTTGAAACTCAAAATATTGAGAAACTATGCAAAAAATTTAAAGAAAATACTTTCCTAAACCACAGATCTGTCTTTCTGTAATTTTGTTTTCTCATTATGGCATCATACAATGCCATAAGCAATCACCTCCCCAAATTATGGTGTCACTACCTTTCTTTATTTGGAATGATACATATAAAATATGACAGCCTATGAGTAAGTAAAAATGTCCTGAATAATTAACAGAACAAAAAGATAGTATTAATTTACTCCATATTGTATTTTTGTATCCCAATTTTGAATCAGTATGTGAAAGAAAATTTGCTTGGTGGAGAGCAGAAGTATAGTTTAGTTTAAAAAAACAATGCCATTTCAGAGCTTATTTGGAGAGGAGCCCAGCTATATTTTGCTTTGCCCAATAATTAGTCCTTCTTTGTTTAGAAAGATCAGTCAAATAAGCTGAGGAGATCAATAGAATGACAGATGTCACAGTCAGAGCTCTATATCTCTACTATAACTCTTGGCAAACCTTGAAAGTGTGGCAAGGTTAAATCGGGTAAAGCAGCAAACTAATTAAGCTATATATATTTGATTCAAGGGAAATTTAACTTACTCTGGCAGTAAAACTATAAAACAGCATAAGGAGTTCCCTTAGGCTGAAGAAAAACATCATGGCCTTTACAGAAAGCACCAAGGTTGCCGGGCACGCTGCTCTAGGCTGGAGCTTTACATGAAAAAGGAGGTCAACACAATGAAACTGAGGGAAGAGCAATACAAATTTTCATTTAGACATACCAAGGTCTCAGAAAGTCGTAGGAATGAATTTCCCTTGCCTTTACATAGTACCTTAAAAAACTTCCCCCTTAATTTTATCTGAAGAATGTGAGGGGGCAGGAATTATCTTTCTCCTTTAGGTGGCTAGTAAAAGGCACCAATATTACTTGCTGTCCTGCTAAACTTTGCCACTGCTACTGGAGTGAGATGATATCTCATTGTGATTTTGATCTGCATCTCTCTTATAGCCAGTGATTTTGAGCATATCTTCATAAGTCTGTTGTCCATTTGAATATCTTCCTCTGTAAAAATTCTTTCCATATTTTTTGTCCATTTTGTAATTGGGTTATCAGGCTTTTTCTTGTGGAGGCTCAGGAGTGTTCTACAAAATCTGAACACAGAAATTTGGGGTTCCACTAGGGTATTTTTTAGGTAAAAAAGTTGATAAATTGTATGATTCTGGGTTTTGCTCCATATTTCCCTCCTACTCTGTCCAGCATAGTCTACTGTCATTCCATTTAGAGTGGTCAGCAGACTTGGGTAGCTCTCATCTCTGGGTGGTTGTTGTTATTGAGAGTCTTCTTTTTTATGGCCTTCTGTTTTGAAAATATGATGTCTTTTTCTAAGGCTCAGTGCCTCCTGTAATGTGCCTAAGGGATCTGTGACAAAGTTTCTAAGTAGCACCCTCGTTGTACTTTCTCTAAGGTAGATTTGTTTGTTCTTTTGATAGTCTGGGATATCCACCACTCTTCACCATCATCACAATTTAAAGGCACCAATTATTCTTTGGTCTTCCTAAGTCACTGTCCAATTTTCAGATATGTATGAGCCAAATGAAAATGCCATGGTTTGGAACAGGTGTAATTTAATCTTTAAATTGAGGTCTTTGCTATTTAGTACTTTGTAAAGGGCATTACTTGCTATGCATCAGAGAACTGGACAATGACTAGGGATGACAGAATAAGAATTGATGCCTTTGAGCTGTGGAGAAGAGTGTTAAATATACCGTGGACTGCTAGAACAAACAAGTTCATCCTGGAGAGGGTGAAGCCAGGATGCTCATTAGAGGCAAGGATTCTGAAGCTTCATCTGACATACTTTGGACATGTTGCAAGGCAAGATCAGTACTTGGAGACGGACATCATGCTTGAGACAGTGGAGGGACAGCACAAGAGAGGAAGACCCCTTATGAGATGGATTGATTCAGTGACTGTGGTAATGGGAGAAGGTGTATCAGAGACAATAAGATTGGCACAGGATAGATCAGGGTTTAGGGCTGTTGTACGTAGGGTCACTATGAATCACAGGCAACTTGACAACTTAACAACAACAACAAAGGTCCGTGACAATAGATTTTCCTTTCAGTTTCCTGACTGCTGCTACCACAGGTGTTGATTGTGTAAAATGAAGTCACGGACAAATCAAATCTTTTCTCCCTCTAGTATGATGATGCCTATTGGTCCAGTAGTGAGGATTTTTGTTTTGATTTTGAGGTATACTCTATATTGAAGGTGATAGTCATTTATTATCTTTAGTAAGTGTTTTTTTCTTTGTTTACTTTCAAACAAGCAAGGTCATGGTATCTGCATAAAAAAGGTTGTTGCTGAGTCTTCCTTCAATCTTGATCCCACATTTTTCTTTATCAGATAGCTGATTCTTGAATTACTTTCTTTGAATGCAGATTAAATAGGTATAGAGAAAGGATAAAACTCTGATACTAACCTTTCCTGATTTTAAAACACGCAGTGTCCCCTTCTGTTCAAATGGCTGTTTCTTGATCTGTGCATAGATTCATAAGAGCACAACTAAATTTCTGGCATTCCTATTCTTCTCACTGTTATCTATAATTTATAATGAATCACACAGTTAAATGTCTTTTTTACAGTAAAACACAAGTAAGCAACTTTCCATTTCTGGCTGTCAGCCAGGATCCTTCTGATCACAATGACATATCCCTTGTTCCACAGTCCTCTTCTGAATCTAGCTTGCATTTCTGGCAGTTCCCTGTCTATCAGCTCTCTTAGGACAGTAGTGGTAAAAGTGGGATCTAGTATTCATTAGTCCTCTGGATTAGTTGTTCTATATGTCTTTGATTTTCTTCACTCTTTTTTGTTATAGACATGTTAGAGAAAGACCAATAGTTAAAACTTAGATGCCCATTTGCAAGCTTTTATGATTCCAAGCTATTTATCATAACGAAATATAGAACATTGTTTTTATGGATGGTGATATGTCAACTGACTTTGATGTCTTTTGAGGGTATGGTCCTGAGGCTCTGGGAATAATAACTTACTCACATTGTTACGGTATTCACATTAGGGAATGTTTTAAAGCTTAAAAATGTTCATATTACTACAAATGGGTTAAGCAACAACAAGTAAGAGTGAAATTTAGTATGAAAGATAATTTATATCTACTTATAATCCTTTTTAAAGAATTCTAAATATAAATATATATTCTATTTACTTACTAAATGTATTATTACTTTTCAATGCTTAACTCTAAATGAAGAATGCTCAATTCTAGAAAATGTAAAATTGTGAAAGGGTACTTGCAATTTTCTATACCTACTTTAACCATGACCAAGGGAAGCCTATAAGGACACATTGCAATGCCATAAGTCAGGCACCCTTTTGCTTATTTAAACCGTTGGAAACCTAATTAAGAAGCTATAAACAATTCCCAGCATGCTGTCCTTGGAAACTACAAATGTAACCAACAGTACAACAATGCATTAAAAAAAGGTTATGCAACTATTACTATTTATTATTACAACAGGAGTTAATAAGAACCAAAAAAAGAACTGAAACCAAGCATGACTTTTCTTCTTTTAAGACCAATGTACTATGAGGTAAGAAAGTGACTCACTTGGTACATATTATCTTTTCAAAAAGAATTGTCTCTTTAATTTAGATGGAAAGTATTAATTATAAATTTCTAGGGATACATTTAGCCTGAAAATGAAATTATTATAAACAGATACAAGATGTCTTTCTAAAGAAAGGAACATGACATGGAGTTAGAGCATCTAAAAATAAAATAAAAAAAATTCTAAAATACTTTCTACTTAAATCCATATTATGCCATAGTTCACTAAGAAGTTAACAACACTGCTTTTTTAAAAATTGCCATTACAAGTAGCTCATCTGTGGATGCGGAATGGACATGGTAGATTGTTTTATCTCAAGCTGATTTTTATTTTACAGTAAACAAATTAGAGGGAGAAGAATTTAACCTGATGCACACTGCAATAAAGTGTTTTGCTAATGCGATTGGCACAGGATAGAGCAGGGTTTAGGATAGGGTCGCTATGAATCGCAAATGACTCGACGGCACATAACAACAACAAGCAACAACAACACTTCCATTAGAAGGAAAGCAAACCCCATATTAAACAGACACAGGATTATAAAATTGAAAACTAAAAGGTGCATATCTATTGTCAAAAAATAAAGATGAGGGAACGTACAATAAGGAATAGTGACTTGTTACTATCCATATTACCAAGGGAATACAACTGGTATAGAATAAAATTGATCAAACCCATGTTGTTTTGGATCTACTGTGATTGGTTTTACAACTTGTTTTGAAATTAATATGGTTGGTAAAACCCAAAGTTTGGATGTTTTTATTCTTAATATTATTGGTTGAATATGATGAAACCTAAAGTTTGAATGTTATTGGTTGAATACAATGTAATACCCCCAAAAGTATATAGACTCTGGGATCCCAACTAAAACTTTACTTCCAAAGGCTTTTTTCAGAGCTGAAGACTCTGGCCACACTGATATCTGTGAGTTTCTGACCATGACCATATCAGTGGCTGTGATCTTGTTGACCCTAGCCACAGCAGTGACTGTGAGCTCCTGACCCTGACCACACTAGTGGCGGTGAACTGCTGACCCTTGTCACACTGGTGGCTGTGAACTACTGAACTAGCCAAGGACCTGACCACATCAGTGGCCATGACAGGTCAAAGAAGATGAAGAGTTGGGATCCCAGAAGCAAGTGAATGTTCCCCACTATTAATGAATAAGTGTTGTGATGAATTTATGAATTGCAATGTCGATAAATTGCAATTAACTGTTTAACGCTTACTATGAATTAATGCACGAACCAATATGTTCTGATGAATTTATAAACTGAAATGTAGATAAAATGCAATTGATTATTACTAAGAATGAATCAATTAATCAGTAAATTGTAATAGAACTTTATAATATGTCTACAAGTCATTAATTAAGGCTCAAGAATCACGACAAAGATATTGTGTGAGGAAAGATAAAGGGTTAAAAAAAGAGAGTAAGATCCTCAAGAAGATGGACTTACACAGTGACTGTTCAAGGGGCTCAAGTATGGCTGAGACCATGAGGACGTTGCAGGATAGGGCAAGGTTCAGGTTGGTTTTTTAACTAGTTGTCATTCTGATTTGGATCCGACTTGACAGCATATAAAAACAATAATATACTGGCAACATTAAACATGCTACTTTGTCTATTGAATATTCAGTAAATAAATACTGTTTCTGATTGGTTGACTTTTCAGAAGCATAGGGATGTCACTGATTTCCTATCTTTTGGAAGTGTAGGTACTAGAGCAAGACTGGTGCTGATTTGCTAATTCCGGAAACATGGCCACTGGAATGAGGCTGTTACTGATTGGCTTACTTCACAGCAAGTATACAGATACAAAGATATTTCTAATTAAGATGCTTACATATCCATGAATTAAGATTTTGACAGAAAGGTAAGGTATAGCTTTTACATTTCTTGCTTATAAAATTAAAGTATAGCTCTGTACCACATATTTTCTATTCAAGCAACATCTGATCACATGTAAGTCTGTGGTCCTGACCTCCATGAAGACCACTATATTAACAATCTAATGTACATACAACAATAACAAGTGGACACTACAATGTAACATGATTCAAAACATTGTTATCATTTATCCTGAGTGTATTACTATGCCAAAGATATTTTAATGTATCTGAGAGTGGTTTTTGCATGCTTTATATGCACAGAAAGGTACACTATGTATTATGACAAACATTTGACTGACATTAGCTACAAACTTAACTGTTCTGGCTTACATACAAATTTTCTTTAGTGACATCCTTAGGAGTGGAACACATTCATAATGTTGGGACTGCTTGTATATAATGTGGTGTTTTCATAATGTCCTAAGCACATTACCACGGCATCTTATATCATAGTACATATCACAGACATTCAGTGAAGGGTGACTATTCATTCTCATTATTCTTTTTTATTTTCCATCAAATTAACCTGCAGAGACTGTACAGATATATATGCATAGATGTATGATTATCTGCTAATGCTGTCATTTAAATGATTTAAGTATCAATTACTGTAGCAAAAGAACCTCTAACTGCTGGATTTTTGTAATTTTTTTTTATTTTTGTAATTTTTTAAGAAATTCTGAATACAGGACACTGAGTACAGTACAGCAATGTCAAAGCATAATTGGGATAAAAATCAATAAATAACAAAATATCCAATAATCCTAGTGGATATGTCTTCATAAAGATTTTTCACTACAGAGAAAAGATCCATGAATAATTTTTCAAATTGGGAGAGCCACATTTAGATTAATGTGTTCAGAATGTATAGATGTTGGCCAGGAAGGACTAAAATGTAAAGAAGACAATTCATTTAACTAGAACAAGGATCTGGGGCAGGGTGAGGGGAAGTGGGTTGACAACAATGAAAATTAAAGTTCTTAGCTATTAAAAGACAACTTCCTTAAGCAAAGAAGACAAAGAAAAAGTATTATGACCTAAATTATAGTTTAGATACAGGCTAATTTTATTCAGAGGTTTGAGACTCACTATTTATATAGTTCTATGTAAAGCTAACCAAATTCTTCAACACTGTTTCAATCACTGCATATGCATGCAAAATTTGTGTACTAAATTAGAAAGACTGAAGAATTGATGCAGATGAACTATAATGCTGATGAAGAATATAAAATACACTATAGGTTGCTAAAAGAATAAATTATCTTGAAGAAGTACAACTAAAATGCTCTTCAAATCCTTAACAAAATCCTAGCCAATGGAATCTAAAGCACATAAAAAAAATAATTTCACCAAGACCAAATAGGATTCATAACAGGTATTCAAGGATGGTTCAACATAAGAAAAACAATCCATGTAATTCATAATATTAACAAAGCAAAGAACAAGAACCACATGACCCTATCATTTGATGTAGAAAAGGTCTTTGATAAAATTCAACACCCTTTCCTGACTAAAACTCTTAGCAAAATAGGATTAGAGGGGAATTTCTTCAACAGTAAAAAGTATATACACAAACCTGAGAGCCAACATTATTCTTAATGGAGAGTGGTTAAAGGCATTTCCTTTAAGAATAGGAACTAGGCAAAGGATGCTCACTATCACCTCTCAATGTGGTATTGGAAGCCTGAGAAATATCAATAAGGCAAGAGAAGGAAATAAGAGGTATCCAAATTGGCAAAGAGGAAGTAAAATTATCTCTCTATGCAGACGATATGATAGTATACTTAGAAAATCCTAAAGACTCAGGAAGAAAACTACTAAACATAGTTGACCAATTCAGCAAATAAGCAGGATACAAGATATCAACATACAAAAATCAATTGGATTCATTTACAGGGACAAAGAAAATACAGAACTGGAGGTAAGAAAAACAATACCCTTCACAATAGCTAATCCCAAGATTAAATACTTGGGAGTAAACCTAACCAGAAACACAAAAGATCTATTCAAAGAAAATTACAAAACATTACTACAAGAAACATAAAGAGACCTAGAGAAGTGGAAGAATATCCCTTGCTCATGGATAGGAAGACTCAATATTTTGAAAATGGCAATAGTACCAATTTACACATTCAATGCAATCGCAATACAAATACCAATTCCATCCTTCAATGATATGGAAAAGGCAACCTCCAATTTCATTTGGAATGGAAAAAGACCCCGAATAAGCAAAGCACTCCTTAGAAAGAAAAACAAGGTAGGAGGCATCTCACTGCCTGACTTCAAATCCTGCTACATTGTCGTGGTGGTCAAGACAGCATGGTACTGGTACAATGACAGACTCCTAGACCAATGGAATAGAATTGAGAATCCAGAAGTTAGCCCATAGACCTATGGTCAACTGTTTTTTGACAAGGAGATGAAATCAGTCAAATGGGGAAATGACAGCCTTTTTAACAAATGGTGCTTGCAAAATTGGAAAACTATCTGCATAAAACTCAAGCAAGACCCACACCTCACTTGATACACAAAACCCAACTCAGAGTGGATCATGAAACTAGGACTAAAACCAAGAACTATAAATTTCATTAAAGAAAAGCTTGGAAGAACTCTAGAAGCCCTAACCCACAACATAAACAGTCTTCCAAGCAACCTGAAAAATTTACAACCAGGAGAGGATAAATTAGATGAATGGGATCTTCTAACAATCAAATCCCTATGCACATATAAAAACTTTTCCAGTAGAGTAGACACAGACTGAAAAATATTTGGTAATGACATGTCAGATAAGGAAGTTATATCTAGAATTTATCTCAAGCACCACAACCAAGATGAAGGTAAACAACCCAATTGAAAATGGGCACAGAATATGAACAGACACTTCACCAAAGAAGACAACAAACACATGAAGAAATGCTCAAAATCCCTAGCTCTAAGAGAGATGCAAACCAAAACAACTATGAGATATCATCTCATCCCAGTCAGAATAGCAAAATTTAACAGAGCAGCAAACAAAAAATGATGGCAAGGTTGTGGAGACACTGGAACCCTTATTCACTGTTGGTGGGAGTGTAAAATGGTGCAACTGCTATGGAAGTCTGTACGGCGCTTTCTCAAAAAGTTGCAGATAGAAATACCATTTGACCCAGCAATTCCATTACTGGGAATATACCCTAAAGAAACCAGAACTGACACCCAAGCAAACATGCACACCCATCTTTATAGCGGCTTTTTTTTCAAAATAGCAAGGAGTTGGAAACAACCTAAGTGCCCATCAACAAATGCATGGATAGAGAAGCTCTGGTATATTCACACAATGGAATACTATACTGCATTGAAAAATAAGGAACTCATGTAACATTATTCAAAATGGGTGACCCTGGAGGACATTATGCTGAAATATTTCCATCACAAAAGGACAAATACTGAATACTGCCACTGCTGTAGAACGGGAATAACATCACAGTTGAGGTGAGACTGAGAAAGTTTGGATAAATTATGTATACAACACTGAAACATGATGAGGGAGAGAACTGTTTAAAAAGCGAGATATGATTGTGTATTATGGTCATGACAAGAGTACAGAATAAAGGCTGCATAGTGGAGTGTTGGAGGGGTACATGTATAAAAGAATTTTTCTTTTACTTTTCAAAGAGAAGAGCAAACTGACAGGTGGGGGAGGTGAGGGCATGGAGAGAAATGCAACAATGAATGACTAGAAATCCAAAGTCTCTGTAAATGATCATTAAAATTAATTTTTAACAAAGAAAATAGGGAAAAAAGCTAGACACAGAAATTCCATATAAACTAACTATTTCACTGATTGGAATATACTCCAAGAAAATAAGAACTGAAGCTCAAATGAAGACTTGTGTAAAAATGTTCATAGCAAAAACTGGATAAATTATGTATATTGTATTGAAACAGATGAGGGAAAGAACAGATTAGAAGTGATATATGATTGAGTATTATGGTTAGCACAGGAATCCAGAATTAAGGTTGCATAGAGAAGTGTACTAGGGGTAGGGGGTGGGGGGAAAGGGACGTGGGAATTGTATACTAATGAAGGAATTCTTTTTCTTTTTTTTTTCTTTCTCTCTTCGGAGGGGGAAGCAAGCTGGTGGGGAGGGGTGGGAAGAGAGAAAATTGCGGCAATGAATGAATGGAAATCCAAAACCTCTGTAAAATAAAAAATTATAAAAAAATGTTCATAGCAGTGTCATTCACTATTGCTAGAACTTGGAAAGAGCCCAGTTGTCCAACCACATTTGAATAGATTGAGAAATTATGGTACACACATACAACAAAATACTATGCAGCATGCAATGATATAGTAATTAATTACCTAGCTTGGGAGTGACTGGACAGCGTCATGCTGAATGAATTAACTTAGTCCAACAAGGACATATTGTGAAAAACTATTATTGTGGAATGAGTATGAATATCCAAGGAGGGGCAGGGTGGAAGCAGAGGAATGAGGATGTGCAGGGTGAAGGGGGTGGTTTAATCAAGAGATTGTGTAATTTGATGGGTGGGGTAAGGGAAATAGGAAGAACCTGGTGTGAAAAAGAATGTATTTTAATTTTGTAAATAAACGGTTGTTGTAGTTGTTTGGTGCCGTCAAATCATAAACGACTCACAGCGACCCTAAGAATGAACAGCCTGAGCACTGTTTGTACATAGAGTTTCCTGAGGCAAGCCATTTCAGAAGTGGATGCTGCTCCTGCTTCCAGGCTTGATTTAGTCGGTAAGCTCCAGCCAACACTGTCCACCGTGGGTATCCATTACAACGACTGGCACATCACTGTCACAGGCTTCAGCATCACAGCAACCACGAGTTACCTCTGTACAGCAACGTACAGACCAGTGCTAGACCACCTAGAAGAACGTTTGACAGAAAAACAATATGAACCTGCATGTAACCTGCAAACCTGCACATAACAAACACATGCCCGGAAAAGCAGTCAACTCCAAAAGCTTGCCATGATTCCTGCGTTCACACCACCATGCTCCTTCTGGCAGGGAGAAGTTCCCAAGACCATAGAAGGAGCCAACCAAGAACAACATGGGCGCTTCCTCTCTCAGCTGCCTTTGGGCTTAACGCCGCCTCCTGGTTCAAACCCTAGGCCCAGGCTGGCTAGTCTCGCTCCCAGGCAAAGAGCAAACCTGCATGTAAAAAACACATGCCTGGAAAGGCAGTCGACTCCAAAAGCTTGCCAAGATTCCTGCGCTCACAGCACCAATGTCCTTCTGGCAAGGAGTGTAAATAAGCTAGTATAATAATAATTAGAAATACCAAAAAAATTAAAAAAGAAGTCAGGATGGCTAGTTACTTTGAACATGATCTTAGTCCTTAGAGAAGGACACACCTACTAGAGACTCAGCCAAAAAGCAGGTCCTCAATGAAATGGAATGGCATGGGCACAGTGGCTGTAACAATATGCTCAAATACTATGATACTGAAGTGTTAAGCAGAGAACTGATTAATACGAATTGGACTCAATCTGACTAACAACAACATTTACAGGGAAAAACCCTCAAAGTATTTTAAGCAACAAGCTAGCTTGCCTTTTCATTAGTTATACTTCAGTCTGTTCCATTTCTTTAGATTTCAAAAGCAATTACTGAATATCCAAAACTATCACTTAAATATCTCCATGTTTCTAAGTTTATCCTATAAATGTGATAGCTTTGCACAGACTAAAAATGCCTTTTCTTTTTACAGAAATCCTATGTTTGAACATCTATATAGGATTATATACCAAAGGGTATCTTAATGCTGAAAATCCAACCCTCTAGAATAATCTTTCACACTGTTTTCAAGAATCTACAGGAACAACTTTTCCCGTTCTCCAAAATTCAATTTTCTTGAGTTTTATTTTTCTATAACTTGCTTTATTAAAAAAATACCAGTTATTATTAAGTAAATTTTGATTCATTCACTGGTTCCATGGGTATCAGTGTAGAATTATCCTCTATACATTCAATGGCTAGTTTTTCAGAAATTTATTACCAAGCCCTTTTTCCAATATTCCTGCAGGTGGAATCAATCTTCTAACTTTTTATTGGCAGCTAAACATATTAAATATTTGTATCATACACAGAATCCATGAAGAAAACTGGAATACTAGTAGTTCTTATAAGGGGCTTATCTCCTTATAGAATTGTAAGTTGGTTCTGATACAAATTAAATAACCAGTGATTACTTGCTTATTTTAGCTTTCATTATTATTGCCTTGCATTATTAATATCTTTATAAATATGGCTTTTATTGTCTTTGTTGTTGTTGTGTGTAATTAAGTCAGAAGTGACTCACAGCTGACCCTTCAGTATGTTTTCAGAAGCAGTAAATTGGGACTACACATAAACTTACGATATGATGACATTAGAAAATTACATATTACAAATATTATATAGTATGTAATACTAAGAAGATGTATGGTAGTTCATTGTGACTTGAAAACTTTGTAAGTTGGAGACTACCAGTAATAAAAATCACTGAATCTATACCCTAGGGAAATAAGCCTTCTCTTTTATTTTCTCTTGAGAATACTGGTAGACTGGGGCTGTGGGGAAGTGGGGAGGACATGAGGTATCTTTATTTAAGAACAGTGTTATGCTACATACAAAGAGATGTTTGCAGAGATTCTTTGGGTATAGACATAACCTAAGAGATGGATAGTGGCTATTATCTTCAGTGCTTCTCTTAACTGTTCATAGAGGATTCAAGGACAGAGGCTCAATTATAACAAGGAAATAACATATGCAGATCAGCATCTTCCTCAAGCACTTCAGGAGATAATGACCGATGTGTGTATCTTCTTTTGGATAAGGACAAAACTAAAAAATTGCACAGTTCTAAGATTTTCAAGTCTCAATCACGGTTGTATCCTGAGCTTTTTAAAATATTTCAAATTTTTTATTAATTTTAATGAAAGTTTACAGAGACTAAGGGTTTCCAGTCATTCATTGTTGCACTTTTCTCCCTACCCACCCTCTCCCCCCAATTCATTCTTCTCCTTGAAAAATTAAAAGAAAAACTCTTTCATTGTTATGCAATCCCTCCCCAAGTCCACTCCACTGTGCAGCCTTCATTCTAGACTCCTGTCATGACAATAATACCCAATCATATATCCCTTTGAAACAGTTCTCTCCTTCTCTGTTTCAATGCAGTATAATTATTCCTCCCCTCCTTCTCTCCCTGAGCTTTTTTTGACACTTCTAACTGTTGTTGTCGTTGTGTGCCGTCGAGTTGCTTGCGACTCACAGCGACCCTATGTACAACAGCCCTAAACTCCGCTCTGTCCTGTGCCAATCACACTGTCTCTGACACTCCCATCCCAATTATCCCAGTCACTGAATCAGTTCACCTCATAGAGGGCCTTCCCCTCCTGCGCTGTCCCTCCACCCTCCCAAGAATGATGTCCCTCTCTAAGGACCAGTCTCTCCTCACAACATGTCCAAAGTATGTTAGACAGAGCCTCAGAATCCTTGCCTCCAAGGAGCCACCTGGTTTAACCCTTTCCAGGACAACTCTGTTTGTTTTCCTACCAGTCCATGGTATTCTCAATACTCTTCTCCAGCACCACAGCTCAAAGGCATCAATTCTCCTTCTGTCCTCCTTGGTCACTGTCCAACTCTCTGATGCATAACAAGTGATTGCGAAGACCACGGCCTGTATCAAACGCACCTTAGTCTCCAGAGAGACACCATTGCTCTGCAGTACTTTGGAGAGGTCCCTAACAGCAGACTTTCCCATGGCAATGCGCCTTTTAATTTCAGGCTACTGGTGCCAAGAGTGTTGGCTGTGGAGCCAAGCAAACTAAAGCTGTGTACAATGTCAGTCTCTTGACCATCCATCCTGATGCTGCCAATTGGTCCAGTGGTGAGAATCTTTGTCTTCTTGACATTGAGCCTCAATCCATATTGTAGGCTGCAGTCCTTGACACTCTGCAGCAGGTGCTTCAGATCCTCTTCAGTTTCAGCAAGCAGGGTTGTGTCATCCGCATAACACAGATTGTTGATAAATCGTCCACCAATCTTGACCCCACATTTCTCCTCATAGAGCCCAGCCTCCTGGATAATCTGTTCTGCATATAGGTTGAAAAGGTATGGAGATAGCATGCATCCCTGGTGTACACCCTTCCCAATTTTGAACCATGCAGTGTTCCCTTGCTCTGTTCTGACTACTGCCTCCTGGTCCAAGTATAGGTTTTGCATTAGCACGATCAAGTGTTCTGGGATTCCCATTCTTCTCAGAGTCAGCCATAGTTTGTTATGATCTACACAGTCAAATGCCTTTACATAGTCATTGAAACACAGATAGACATTCTTCTGGTATTCCCTGCTTTCAGCCAAGATCCATCTAACATCAGCTACAATATCTCTAGTACCACGACCCCTTCTAAACCCAACCTGGACTTCTGATAGTTCAATGTTGATGTGCTGTTCCAGTCGTTTATGGATAATCTTCAGTAAAATCTTGCTTGCATGTGAAATCAGTGAGATTGTTCTGTAGTTTTCACATTCTGTTGGGTCACCTTTCTTTGGGATGGGAACAAATATAGATCTCTTCCAGTCAGTTGGCCAAGTGGTTGTTCTCCAGATTTCTTGGCACAATTTGGTGAGCACGTCCAGGGCAGCATCTGTTAATTGAAATATGTCAATTGGTATACCATCTATTCCTGGAGCCTTATTTTTTTGCCATTTCCTTTAAAGCAGCCTGAACTTCTTCTTTCATCACCATAGGCTCTTGCTCATATGTTGTTTCATGAAATTCTTCTGTCTTCCAATTCCTTTCGATACAGTGACTCAGTATATTCTTTCCATCTTCTTTTAACACTTCCTGGATCATTTAACATTCTGCCGAAAGCATCCTTGATTATAGCAACTCGAGGTTTGAATTTGTTCTTCAGTTCCTTGAGCTTAAGATATGCTGAGCACGTTCAGCCCTTTTTGATTTTCTGACTCCAACTCCTTGCACATTTCATTGTAATATTTTGCTTTGTCATCCCATGCTGCCTTTTGAAATCTTCTATTCAACTCTTTAGTAGACTACACGAGGGGGATTAATCATGGGGTTATACAATTTGATGGGTGGGGTGGGGGACTGAGGGAAATTGGGAGAATTTTGTCTGAAAAACGATGTATCTGATTTTGTAAATAAACTGGTATAATAATTAAAAAAAATACTAACGAGATTCAGGCAAACGTTTAATATTACTAAAATGTAAGTTAATTAAAATAAAAGCAAAGAAGTTACCTAATATCAAACTTCAAAGGTTAGAAATAAGTGAAAAAGAGATAGACTCAAGCTTTGGAAGTAGTGCAGCTATGCAGTCAAGATGTATAACCTAATTTGAACGCGAAAAACCTAGCCACATAATGGAATATTGGCAGGCAAATGGTTCCCAGCAGCCCCCTGGGAAAGTATGAGGGGATGAATACATTGCATCAAAGTAACAGAGCAAAAGTAGAGATTTTCACTTTTCCAACTTAGATAACACAGATTTTGGGGGGGTTTTGAACAAAAAATGTGTTATTTATACTTTCATTATGGCACATTTTCTTCCTCTCTTTCCTTCCTTCTCTCTGCCCTTCAGGCAATACAACCCTTGTTCCAGTAGATAATATAGTTTTACTTTATCATATATCATTAGAAAAATATTATTATTTATTACTATGTTTCAAACAGAGCATACAAGATATAAATGTATATATAGGGTCAGAGTTTCTTTCATCAATAATCTTCATTGTCTTAAAAATCCTGGTAGATAAGAAACTTTTTTTACAAAGCACTTTACCAACAGAAGTATCATTTTATAAATTTGTAGACTGTTGTTAGATTCCCTTGAGTTGCTCTGACTCAGAGTTGTCCTGCTCCGTCTTCGGCATTTCTTCTGTGCTTATGCTCAATGAACAGATTCTCACTCTTTTATTGCCATCAAGTTGGAACCAACTCTTACCTAACCCTCTCTCTTGGGTTTTTGAGGTTATACAACACATAAGAGAAGATTGCTCATCTTTCTCTCACAGACTCACTGGCAGATTAAAATCATCTGAAGTATAGACTTTGTTGTTTACATCAGATTATTGTTGCTATGTATGATCCAGTCAGAACTGACCCAGAGCTGAGCTTCCAGCAGTTTTTAGCAACAGTAAAGCAAGTTGAGTACCCATCTTTCTCTCATGGCAGATAGTGGATTCATACTGTATTCCTTCAGGTGGGAAGCATGGCTTCTGACTACTTGGCCACCAGAGTACCATACATCAGATTAGGAAGGCAAAAATTTAATTAATGTTATTTTTAGGAGTTTGGAAACAGACTACTTGGTTCAGTCTGTAGATCATGTTTTCTCTTAATTACTGTCACTCTGAGAGATCATTTGCAGAAGTTTTTAAGTGAACATGTGTGGCATCAACTTGGGAAGTGATCCATAGCACTGCTTCTATAATCTAAACTCCCACATAGAGAGAGTAGCATTCACGACAAACCACTAAGAAGCTTTGATAAATTTATCAGACATTAAACCTCCTAACTCAACTCAACATTTAACAACAACAAAAACAAAAGCCTCCTAACAAGGTGCTGTTTTAGAACATACTTATAAAACAACTATGAGATATCATCTCACCCCAGTCAGAATAGCAAAATTTAACATAACAACAAGCAACAGATGTTGGCGAGGTTGTGGAGAAAATGGAACCCTTATTACCTGTGGAAGGCAGTATGGTGCTTTCTCAAAAAGTTGCAAATAGAGATACCATTTGACCCAGCAGTTCCACTACTGGGAATATACCCCAAAGAGACCATAACTGACATCCAAGCAGATATATGCACACCCATGTTTATTGCAGCTGTGTTCACAATAGTAAGGAGTTGGAAACAACCTAAGTGCCCATCAACAAACGAATGAATAGAGAAGCTGTGGTATATTCACACAATGGAATACTATGCTGCACTGAAAAAAAGGAACTCATGCAATATTATTCAAAATGGGTGACCCTGGAGGACATTATGCTGAGTGAAGTATCTCAGTCACAAAATGACAAATACTGCATGGTGCCACTGTTGTAAAACAGGACTGACCTTGGGGTTGGGGGGAGTCTGAGAAAGATGGGTTCAATAATGTATACTGCATTGAAACAGATGAGGGAGAAAACTGTTTAAAAGGGATATGTGATTAGGTATTTTTGTCATGACGGGAGTCCAGAGGAAAGGCTACATGGTGGAGTGGACCTGGGGGAGAGGGTTTGTAAAACAATGAAAGAATTTTTCTTTTACTTTTCCAAGAGGGTAGTATACTAGGAGGGAGGGCTGAGCGGGGAGAAAAATGCAACAATGAATGACTGGAAATCCAAAGTCTCTGTAAATTTTTACTGAAATTAATAATAAATTTTAAAAAAGAACATACTTATGTGCTCTGGTGGAATAGTCCATAGAGACTGAGTTTCCTTGCTAACTCAAGGTGATGCCTCTGACAATGTAAATTTAACAAAGCCTCTACCAAGAAAGATGGACAGTCCCTTCCTATGGGCTTTACAGCCTCAAAACCAGCTGGAGTGTTAACAATGAGTCATTTGCAACTTAAGGGCAATGCATTTGAATTTTGAGATTGTACAATCACGGTTCATGAAAGTGCCTTAAAACTAGAATTTAGTCTAAGGTCAAAATATAGGTGACATGATACCATAGAAACCTTCATAGAATCTAAAATAAAGTACATCTCAAAATGACCTTTGACTAAGTAAATGGTTTCTCTATAAGATGGAATTTAATCTTGCTTAAAAGACAAAAAAATAAGTATGACTAAAATAATTTATTATCTATTATCTATTATTTGAAAATGGTCATACTTATTTTGTCCTTTAAGCAGGATTAAATTTCATTTTCTATCAAAACCATTTACTTAATTAAAGGACATTTTGAGATGTACTTTAGGTTCTGTAAAGGTTTCTGTGGTATCCGGTCATCTATAATTTGACACTAGACTTAAGGGCTAGTTTCTAGTCGCTTTCATGAACCATGATTGTACAAACTGAAAAATTCAAACTCATTACCCTTACATTTCAAATGAATCATTGTTAACACTCCAACTGATTTTGAGGCTGTAAAGTGCACAGGAGGGGACTGTCCATTTTTCTCCAATGGAAGAAAAGAAATAGGTCTGTCTTGGACAGGGTGAAATCAAGTTTCTCCTTGGAGAGTATGATTTTGAAGTTCCATCTCACATACTTTGAGGTTGTAGCCAGGACAGTCCGGTCTTTGGCAAAGGGCATCATGCTTGGAAGGGTGGAGGGACAGTGCAGGAGAGGAAGATCCTTATGAGATGGATTGACACAGTAACTGAGGCATTGGGGGTGGGTGTGTCAGAGTCAGGGAAACTGGCTTGGGACAGGCCTGGGTTTAGAGCTGTTGTACATGGGGTCACTATAAGTCATAGGTGTCTTGACATCACATGACAACAACATACCAAAACATTTGGGGTCAGTTTAAATACCAGTAACATGGTATGATTGCCAACCCAAACTCTACAGGCAAATCCCACATATCTAAAAGAGCTGAAGAGTTATTTTCCATTTACTTCTTTTAAAGTAGGTAAAGTTCTTTAGTTTAAGAAACACTTGCTCCTTCCCAACAAGAGAATTCAATCTCTACTAGTTTTGTTTAATTTAACTGTTACATTGTATTGTTGTTATATAGCATCGATTCGGAACTGATGCATAGCTGATGCTCTAGCAGGTTTTTAGAGGCTGGGAATCATATAGTACAAGACTACCCATCTGTCTCCTGTAAAGTAACTCTGGTGAGATTAAACCATATACTGTCGGGTTGGCAGAATAATTCTTTATCACTAGGCCACCAGAGCTCCCTTAATTTAACTACTTTATCTTAATTCAAAGGATGAAGTTTAAGAAACTAGTCAACAAAAAAATTAGCCTGATACCCCTTTCTTCAGGCACTGTAAAGCCATTTTAAGAGTTACAACTTTTCCATCTCACCGAATCAAAAGCATCTTTGAAAGAATCGACTACCAAAAGGCCAGATGGCTCTAGCAGTTCAGATTTACCAGTTGTACTTCAGGAGAAATATGGGCAGTCTCCTCCTCTCTTTAAGATTTACAACCTGAAAAACCCAATAAGGGTCATTACAAGTCAGAATACCTGGAGAGGAAGGAGTGAGTGACTATGGGGCGGGGGGGGGGGGGGGGGAGGCCTGAAAATACAATGTCTGTTGACTCAGCTACTAACTGTATGGTGAGTAGTCTGAACACACAAGTTACAACCCCAAAGGAACACTTTTCAAACCCATCAGCTGCTCCTTTAGAGAAGGATAGGCAATCACTTCCTATGTGATACACTGCCTTTGAAATCCTGCTGGAGGGTTAACCATGGGACAGTTCCAACTCAATGGCACACAACAGCAACAATAGTCACTCTCTGAAGGAAAAAAATGTAGCAATAGGCTTCCATATGATTAACTCAGGTAAAAACTCGCTACCACTGAGTTAGTTTTCACTGACTGTTATTGAGTAGATTCCCACTCCCAGCAATCCCATTGAGTTCCTGTGGCTGTAAATATTAATGAAAAGAAACATATTTCTCCTGCAGAATTGCTGGAGATGCTCACCTCTTTGGTTAGCTGAGCCATTTGCTACACACTATGCATCCAGAACTCCTTATAGTCCTGGAAACCCTTGGGAAATCAGACTTTGTTTGATAGGGTCACCATGAGTCGGCATTATCTTGGCAGCAGGGTTATTATGGAAAAGGCCGGAACATGAAAGCTCCCATTGTGTCATCAATAGAGCACATTACCAGAAAGTAAAGGTCTAGTAAATTTAGAGATTTGAGTACTATTCTGGATTAAATAAACAGAAGACATTTAAGCTCTATTTATCCAGAACTATTCTTTCCTATAGTCATTTTCCACTTACAATCTATAGTACTGAGAAATCTCTGGATTTCCATCCTAATATATTCACACCTCGTATGTTGTTTTACATACTAATATCAATCTATATATTAAATATTTTTCAATAATTGAAATGTAAATAAATGTCCTATTATTGTCCTTCACCAACTATGTTATAGCCTATTCTTCACATTGGACACCACTAACTTAGAGATATATAATTTTTCCAGACTCTCGTTTCTCTAGGATATTCTCCAGACCTAACTGCAGAGTAGCTAAAAAGGTTTTTTTCCTCTAACTCTCAGGAGAGGTCAGATGAGCATCTAATCTAATAGTGTAAAGGAGGTTTCAACAGCTGTTTGGAAAATCCCATTTTCTTGGAATTTCTACTCAGACCTGTAATTCATTTTACGATTTCTTGTCTTTATGAATTTCTTTTTACTTAAAAATTTCTACATTAATGCTAAAATAAATGCCACGAGAACTGAAGCAGATCTGTGTGAAGACAAAGGCAGAACATTATGAGTATAGAAATTGCTGATATTTACGTAATATTACCATGCACCAGGCACTATGCGTTATGTAAATCAAACCTCAAGTAACCCAGCTGAGGCTTGAAAATCCTTAAATAAATCTCAAAAATGATAGATATAGTTATAAAAAGGTTGAAAATTTAAACTGAAGCATATTTAATGTTAAGCTCTTAACTATTATTAAGTTTCATTTCCTATCATGTTTGGCTATATAAGGTTTCTGTATGAAAACACTATATAATAATAATAACAACAACAGTAATAATAGTAGTAATAATAATAATAGCTAATATTTGTTGAGTGTTTACTACATACTAATATTAATTTAAGGTTCTTGAGTGGCACAAATGGTTTGTACTCACCAACAGACAAAAGTTTGGCAATCTGAATACCCACTGGAAGCAAAATAAACAATAACAACAAAAAAATAACCTCAGATAATTTTTTCCCCACAAAGATTGTTTTTGTTGTGTACTGTCCTGTCAGAAGACCTATAGGTGACCCTCCAGTGAGTTTTCAGAGGCATTAAATAACAAAGGAGGAGATGAAACTGACCATCTTCTGTGCCCCCCCCCACACCGGCCATGCCCCTCCCCCCAAAGCACCTGGTGTATTCAAACCAAGAGCCCTTGGGATTGTAGTGCAGTTTCTTATCACTAGGCCACCAGAGCTCCCTCTCATAAAGATTTCAGCAAATAAAATATTACAGAGAAATTCTACTCTGTAATACTCATGGGTTCACCATAAGTTAGAATCAACTTCAGGGCAAAGAATTTGGCATTTTAATACTAATTTATTTAGTCTTAAATAAATTTTAAGTAGGAGTTGCAGTAACTTGACTTGTGAAAAAGGAGGGGAAAGGTTAAATAATGTGTCCCAAGTCAGTCACAATTTAAAAAAAATGGGCTGAACCTAGAAATTCTATCTACAAAGCATAGACTAGTTTTTAACCACAAAGCTTAAGTAATCTGATATTTTTTTGTAACAAATTTGGCCAGCTAAAAGATTAGTAAACAAATTTACCATGACCTAGCATTATATCATAAAAAGAGGTTCTGAAAAGGAAAGCTTATAGACACATAAATAAAAAACACATGTAAGGGATTTTTGTTCCTTGTTTCTAAATTAATTAATATTTAATTATACTCAGTAACTTACTTCTCCCAAGCTGACTCATAAATTAGCCATCACAGTAAGCAAATGCAGAAGAATACGTGTTCCAGAGGAATATCCTATCAAATGCAAAGAGCAGAGGGATGTGCTATCTGTAACCAAGAGATAGGTTTCCCAAAGAATACTTCAGAGCTTGCTGCACATCGCATGGGTAAGAAAGGGCTCAAAGACTGAGAAGCAGATTTTAGGCTGATTATAAAGGCAATTATCAGGTAAACTAAGCAGCTTGAGTTCCCTTCTAAACTAAGGGGGATAGTAATCATATTGCTAAATGTGAGCTTCAAGGACATTGCCCTGGATTGAGGGTAATGGATTGAGCATATCCTTATTGAACAATGGTATTGTGTGTGCAGGAGAATGCGAAATTACTGGATATACAAGGAAGACTTTCTTTGAAAGTCAATTACTACAAGATCTGAAGAGTTAAAAATTACATTTATGCTTATGTTTAATATATTAGGCTATTATAGAGAGTCAGAAATAAAGCTATATCTATGGTTAACTGATATTTTTACAAAGATGCTAAGTCCATTTAATGGAGAAATTTCTCCAATAAGTGGTGGTAAAAAACTACAATGTGTAAGCATAAAAATGAAAAAGAATGCAAGCTTCACATCCCATATAAAAGCAAAGTTAAAAATGTATTCATGGTTTAAATGTGAAAACTAAAGCCATGACAATTTTTTAAAAGGAAACTTCTGATTAGTTTAGTAAAACCAAATTCTTGATTTGGAGATTAAAGGTCATGGTTTTATAGGACATTAGTTTCAACTGGACTAATACAATGTTTAGTGCTTCAGTCTCCTTCTTAGTTGATTTTATAGAACCTGGAATACTAAAAACGTGCATGTGTCTATCCAAAGCAATATCCAAAATAACAACTGAATGCTCTGGTCACATGATGCTCCAGGGGAAGGAGGGTCAAGAAATGAAGAAGGAAACGAAATGTAGAGCTATTTGTCTCCATGAATAACTGCCTTCTTTGCTATGAGGCCAGAACTAGATAGTGTCTACTACTACTGACTGTTTCAGTTAAGATTGTATAAAAAATCGTGATAAAAAGAAGAAAAATGTGCTCTTCAAATTCTCATGGAATTCAATCTTTCTGGAGCTTAAAATGGATGAATCACTGGAATCAGAGCCCTGAAATAAACTTTAAACCTTAGGCTAAAAATAAACCTGGTCTTCGAAAAACCAATAATTTAACTTAATAAATAAAAATTGTCTGCCTTGGGTATCATATTCTTGTAAAAACTGTATGGGATCAAACTGACAACTGCAACTCAAAAGATTAAGAAACAGGAGGCAAGAAGTCCCTGTTAATTGTGAAGAACAATTTGGAAAGTGGTTACACAACTACAACATTGTATTCAAATCCCTCAACAGTACATAAAAGCAATTGAATTGATAAATGTTTTGCAGTATATACTATCAATAGAAATAAAAATAAAACTTTTAAGTGATATTTAGTCTAGAGGTATCAGTTTCTAAAGTAACATTTCTTAATGAAGTAAAAGTGTATCACTTATACCCCTAAGTAATAAAGCCTTATCATCATATTTACATTAAGAATATAACTAAATTTTCTCCTTAGTGTCATAATTATTGTTGTTAAGTGCAATCAAGTAAAGTGTAACTCATGGCCATCCTATTAACAACAGATCTGAACCCTGTACTATTCTGTGCCATCTTTACCATCCCTGATACATTTGAGCCCACTGCCACCAACACTGTATCAAATAATTATATTGAGGGTCTTCCTCTCCTTTGTTGACCCTCCACCTTTCCAAGCATGATGTCCCTTTTCTAAGAATAGTCTCTCCTAAAAAGTTGTCTGTGTTCCTATACTGTTCATAGGGTTTTGAGAGACCAGTTAATTAAGAAGTGGAGGGCCAATCCTGCTTCCTAGTCAGTCTTAGTCTAGGAGTTCTACTAAAAAGTGTCCACAATGGACAACACTGTGGCATTTGACACACCAGTGCCATAGCTATCAGTATCACAGCAACCTCCAATTTATCTCAGTACATCAAACTGACAGACAAGAGATGTACCAGTTAGAACAATGTTCTACATAAACACATCAAACTCACAACTTAGTTTGTAACTATAATAGCAAATCAGTTTTCAGAACAAGGGAACACTATATGGTTTAAAATTAAGAAGGGAATAAGTCAGGGTTGTGTGCTCTTTCCATATCTATTCAATCTATATGCTAAGCAAATTATTTGAGAAGCTGGACACTATGAAGAAGAATGTGGCATCGGGATTGGAAAGAGACTCATAAAAACCCTGTGTTATACAGATGATACAACCTTATTTTCTGAAAATAGGGAGGAATTGAAAAACTTGCAGAAAATCAAAGAATACAGCCTTCAATATGGATTGCATCTCAATGTCAAGAACACAAAGATTCTTACTACTGGACCAATACAATAGGCAATATCATCATAGAGAAAATACTGAACCTGTAAACAACTTCATTTTACTTGGATCCCCAATTAACACCCTTGATACTAGCAGTCAGAAAATCAGGAGATGTATTGTACTGGGAAAGTCTGCTGTTAGGGACCTCTCCAAATTATTAAGAAGTAATGTCAGTTTAAGCACTAGGTGCATCTGATTCATGTAAAGGTCTTTCCCATCACTTGCTATGTATCAGAGAGCCGGACAGAACAAGCACTGATGCTTTTAAATGGTGGTGTTGGAGAAGAGTTGTTGTTGTTGTTATGTGCCGTCGAGTCGCCTGCGACTCATAGCGACCCTATGTACAACAGCCCTAAACTCTGCTCTGTCCTGTGCCAATCGCACTGTCTCTGACACTCCCATCCCAATTATCCCAGTCACTGAATCAATCCACCTCATAGAGGCCCTTCCCCTCCTGCGCTGTCCCTCCACCCTCCCAAGCATGATGTCCCTCTCCAAGGACCGGTCTCTCCTCACAAAATGTCCAAAGTATGTTAGATGGAGCCTCAGAATCCTTGCCTCCAAGGAGCCACCCGGTTTAACCCTTTCCAGGACAACTCTGTTTGTTTTCCTAGCAGCCCATGGTATTCTCAATACTCTTCTCCAGCACCACAGCTCAAAGGCATCAATTCTCCTTCTATCCTCCTTGGTCATTGTCCAACTCTCTGATGCATAACAAGTGATTGGGAAGACCAAAGCCTGTATCAGACGCACCTTAGTCTCCAGAGAGACACACTGCCCTGCAGTACTTTGGAGTGGTCCGTAACAGCAGACTTTCCCATGGCAATGCGCCTTTTAATTTCCTGGCTGCTGGTGCCAAGACTGTTGACTATGGAGCCAAGCAAACTAAAGCTGTGTACAATCTCAAACTCTTCACCATCCATCCTGATGCTGCCAATTGGTCCAGTGGTGAGAATCTTTGTCTTCTTGACATTGAGCCTCAATCCATACTGTAGGCTGCATGGAGTACTGAACAAAAAAACCAAAAAATATATCCTGGAGAGGGTGCAGCTGGAATGCTCTTTGGAGGCAAAAATGATGAGGCTTGGCATCATATGCTTTGGGTATTCTGCTAGGAGGGACTGCTGAGAGGGTCAGCAAAGGAGAAGACCCTCGACCAGGTAGAATGACACAGTGACTGCCACAATGGGTGTTAATGTGTCAGAAAGTCTAAGGATGGCAATGGACAGGACCGGGTTCAGATCTGTTGTTCATAAGGACACTGTGGGTCATCCTCAACTCAGTGGCACTTAACAACAACAACAACAACATGTCCAAAATAAGTGAGATGAAGATTTGCCATCCTTGCCTTTAAGGAGTACTCTGGTTGCACTTTCTCCAAGACATGTCTGTTCTTTTGACAGTCCATGGACTATTCTGCACTCTTCTCCAACATGATAGCCTAAATGCATGGATTCTTCTCTGGCATTCCTGTCCAGCTCTCCAGTGCACAGCAGGTGAATGAAAAGACTATAAATTGAATCAGGTGCATCTTAGGCTTTAAAATGGTGTCACCAGTCTAAGATGACATCATATGATCATAGGTTAATAGTTATATTTTGATAAAAATCTTTAATAGAAAATAGGTAAAATGCTTGAAAATAGGACTCAACTATAAGAGTTGTAATAATTTTTAAAATGGGATTTTTAAAGAATTAACATTTTAAAAATTAAGTTTTCATTAATATAAAGTTTATCATTTTCAAGTAACATCACCATTGTAGGTTTTGAGAATAAGACAACAAGAAATAAGAAATCCCCCCTTCCCTTTGTGCTCACTTCTTTGATCATTTTTTTAAAACATTATAGGATACATTCAAGAAAGGGGGCATCAAGATTGTATTGTTTCACCATTATCTATTAAATATTTATGGTGAACAAATCATTCAATAAGCTCAGTTTTAAGCAGAAGAATGTGGCATCAAGATTAGAGAAAGACTCATCCACAACCAGAATTATGCAGATGACACAACATTGCTCGCTGAACATAAAGACTTGAAAAGCTTGCTGCAGAATATCGAAGACTACAATCTTCAATGTAGATTACATATCAACATTAAGAAAACAAAAATGCTCACCCTGGAACCATTAGGTAACATTATGATAGATGGAGAAAAGACTGAAATTGTCAATTATTTAATCTTACTTTTATTCACAATCAACATTCATGGTATGTACTAACAGTCAAGAAATCAAAAGGTGAGTTGCACTCACAAAATTTGCTGACAGGCAAATTTTTTTTTTACCTGTCCAGTGTAATAAAGAGCAATGATGTCAATTCAAAGACTAAGTTTGGCCCAGCCAAAGCCATGGTCTTCCCAATAGCTTGCTACACATCTGAAAGTTGGATAATAGCTAAGGATGACAGAGGAAGAATTGTTACCTTTGAGCTGTAGTGTTGGATAAGAGTACTGAATATCTATGGACTTCCAAGAAAACAAATAGATCTTTCCTGAAGAAAGTAAAACCATGGTGCTCCTTGGAAACAAGGATGGTGAAATTTCATCTCACATACTTAGGGTATATTGGTAGAAGGGGTGAGTCCTTGGAAAAGGACATCATGCTTGGAAAGGTGGAAGAGCAGTGTAAGAGAAGAAGACTCTCAATTAGATCGACTTACACAGTGACTTTAACTATAAGCTCAGGTGTGTCAGAGATGGCGAGGATGGCACAAAATCAGCTGGTCATAAAGCACTGTAAGTCACAGTTGACTCAATTGCACATAACAATAGTACATACATGACATGGAAAAGGTCCTATTCTGATGAAGCTAAGAACAAGAAAAAAGAGAAAGTAAAGAAAATAATTCTAATAAATAAATAAACAATACTATAAGTGAAAATATAAAATAAAGACTAATTATTATTGCCCCATTCAGTCCTATTAACCTTAGTAAGAAAATGGTTTTCAGAGGTTCATTAACGGAGGCACTGAATTTTAGCTATAAGAACTTCTTTCCAAGTGTATAGCATAAAGAGAAGTCAAATATGTTTTCCTTGTATTTCATTATGAAAACTCAGTATACAGTACTTGAGAACATGAAACGTAATTTTGATATTTCATAGCACTACTGTTTCTGTTAGATGCCATTTAGTTGGATGCCATGAGTTCAGATTCATTGCTAGCCTAGGCACAAGAGCATGAATCCCTTGCCCTATCCTGTGCCATCTGCACAAGCTTTGCTGTAGGTAAGCCACTGCTGCTTTCTGTGCTGATGTATCTCATTGAGGGTCTTTATCCTTTTCACTGATGAGTATTAAAAATTATGTTAAGAAATTGTCAACAATAGAGAAATGTTTATATTACACAATAGTTTTAGAATATTATACAATCATTGTTATAAAATATTTAATATCAAGTAAAAATTTGTTAAGAAAAAAAGAGAAGAAGGGAGTTACACAGTGGAGAATAAACATGGTACACATACCTTATAAGAAAAAATGAGATCACTAATTGTCCATGAGGCCTTCCATTGACTCAGGAAACAACACTGGTTTTGCATACGTTCATTCTAAAAACCTAACATTATATCAGCATGAATGAAATCTTTCATCTTTCCCTATGTTACATTGCAAATATGAATTACATATATTGTTGTCACCATTATACGCCATTGTGTCACCTGCAATTCATAGCAACCCTATGTATAACAGTTCTGCACCCTGCTCTAACCTGTGCCAACCTTATCATTTTTTACATGCCCACCTCCATTACCCTAGGCAGTGTCAATCCATCTCATTCAGGGTCTTTCTCTCTTGTGCTGTCCTTCCACCATCCCAAACATGATGTCTCTCTCCAAGGACTGGTCCTTCCTTGCAACATGCCCAAAGTATTTTCAGAATCCTTGCCTCCAAAGAGTAGCCTGGTTCACTCTCTCCAAGATAAAGCTGTTTGTTCTTTTAGCAGTCCACGGCATATTTAATACTCTTTTCAGCACTACAACTCAAAGGCATAAATTCTCCTTCTATCATCCCTAGTCATTGTCCAGCTTTCTGAGATCACTGAGATCACTGCTTGGATCAGGGGCAGCTTAGTATCCAGACTGATATCATTGCTCTTCAGTACTCTGGAGAGGTCCCTGACAGTAGATTTTCCCAATGCAGTTTGTCTTTTGATTTCCTGGCTCCTGGTACCAAGAGTTGATTGAACATTTTAGATTCAAATGACTTTTATTAGCCATCTCATAAAAAGAGCTACCAATATTCCTCTTTTATCCCACCTCTTGTCAGTGTTTTAGAAATGGAAACCTTTTCTTAAATACTCATATTCAAAGCTGTCCAGCCAGGACTGACTAATAGCTGATCCCCAGCAGGTTTCTGAGGGGCTGTATTGCACAGGATACTTCTCATCTTTCTCCCTGGAAGCAGCTAATGGACTTGAACGTTTTAAGGCATAGTCTTTGGGTTAGGAGTGTTAACTCCTTATGGGCCACACCACCAGAGCTCTCCCTTTGTTCATTTTTGTCTTTAAAGAAAGAGTAGTTAAAATGCTGTCTGCTTTCAAATCTGAAAGGTAATCTAATGTTGAGACAAGAAATTGCTTCATGCACACACAAATGCACTTTGTAATATTTCAGTATTCTATTCAGAAAAAAAAGTGTTGAAAATGGAAATAATCAGAGAGAAAATATGATTTAGCAAAGACTATTTAAAATTTATTTTTAGAAACAGAAAGTAGTAGGATTGGATACCAGTGTACATACAGCATACATTAATTATCTCTTAAAATGATTTGTTGTTGTTATGTGCTGTTGAGTCACTTGCAACTCATAGCGACCCTATGTACAACAGCCCTAAACTCTACTCTGTCCTGTGCGAATCGCACTGTCTCTGACACTCCCATCCCAATTACCCCAGTCACTGAATCAATCCACCTCATAGAGGGCCTTTCCCTCCTGTGCTGTCCCTCCACCCTAACAAGCATGGTATCCTTCTCCAAGGACTGGTCTCTCCTTACAACATGTCCAAAGTATGTTAGACAGAGCTTCAGAATCCTTGCCTCCAAGAAGCCACCTGGTTTTACCCTTTCCAGGTTGAATCTGTTTGTTTTCCTCACAGTCCATGGTATATTCAATACTTTTCTCCAGCACCAAAGCTCAAAGGCATCAATTCTCATTCTATCCTCCTTGGTCATTGATGATTAGCTTTAAAAAATCACAGAGAAAGTCATACAGACATGTCTCAGTTGTCCCAAGACCTTTTGCCTATATCCACAAACAAGGAAGAATGTTCCATAAGAAGACAAAGACTTAGCACTGAGTTCAACACTATAAAATTAACAAATTCCCCAAGGTAGCCTTCTGTTTTCCAAGAAGATAAATCTTTTGCAATCACCCACTCACCCTCTACCCCAGGTTAAAAGAGGGTAATCATTAATAGTGATATAGTTCTATTTTTCTCAAATCTTGTTAAATTGCTTTGTACTTGGTTCAACCTCATAATATGAAATGACATAGCAACTCATTCAATTGCCTCCCACATATAACTTTATAGTCTATTTTTAATTAAGACTTCATATAAGTTATAGAAAAACTGGTAAAATAAAAAAGTTCAACTGGAAAGATAATTCTAAAATTATCTTTATGATTTGCTGAGAGAAAGAAGAAAGGAAGTTTGATGGTTCAAAGAAACCACTAAATGAGAATGTTGGCCTTTTAAGTCAAAGAACCAACTTCAGAAGCAGCAAGACACATTTTTACTATTTATATTCTATAACTTTAAAAAAAGCCTCCTTGATTTTATACTTAATTTTCCCTAGAATTACCAAAGAAAAAGCTTTTAAAATGTAAAATATACATAAGATATCTAAACCTGACCTTTTCCATATTAAAAGGAAAAAAATGAATTATTCAAAAGTTCTATAAAAAGTCCAGAGTGAAAACATTAGGCAAAAATTTCGATAGTCTATTTTATTACAAAAGAACGTATTTCTCACGGATCACACAAAGTTTATTTAAAGTGAATATAAAATATTTCTATTTCAAGTTGATACATATCCTTTTCCAAAAGATCCCCCAAACCTCCAGTCAATGATCTAAGTTTTATTTAAAAGCAGATAAAAGCTTGAACTAGGCGTTAAACCTTTCTTGCTCATTTTGATGATTTTTTGGTTTTGTTTTTTTTTTTGGTAAAACCAATTTTTATGTGTCATTTTAACACACAAGCTAAAGATTACTTATTTTCTTAATTTGTTTCCCCAGAAATGTGTCACAATTTCATAAAGGTATGTCTTTCCTATCTTCCCTTCATTTCCTTGCATTCCTTGCTCTTTACCTCCATATTTCAGTCATCTTGTTATACAAAATACAGAAATATACATAAACCATTCCATAAAGTTAAAATTATTTTTGCTGCATAATTTTCCACTTGGCCTCTTTAAGGAAAGAGAAATAAACACAGAGAAAATGCCATACTTTAAATTTTCTCAGTTTCTTTTTCCCCTTCACAATTAAACTGTTCAATTTGAAGAAATTCTTCAAGTACAGACCTCTTCAATAATTAAAATACTGATGAGAAGATAATTTGCAGTGAGTAAAAAAATGTTATAGCAGGAAATTTCAGGTGAAATAAGGATAGATGTTTTCAAAGAAAACATACATTACAACTTTAACCTGCTAGATTCCATTAAAGATGGACTCATATTTATTTAAACAAATGATCACTGAGTGTCTATTATATAGGCACCACTCTCTGATATAATCACATTAATAAAAATATGCATTTTCAAGATCAAAACCTTTACAAGTCATATAAAATTATCATCTTAGTGCTTAAGTATGCTGTTTTTCCAATAAAACTCACAGAAAAATAGAAATCTTTCAATTCAATGTCACATTGACAAGCAGTTCTGAAAATGAAAGAGTATTTCATAATCACAATAAATATTTGTTTTTCTCCAAAACTCAACCTTTATTCTTTAGGAACTTCATGTTCTATAAAACTAACCAGTTATTACTGTCAAGCCAATTCTGGTTGTGGCTACGCTGTGATGTCAAAGAGTAAAACTGTGCTCCACAGGATAAACTAATTATGTCTCCTAAACTATGTGAAAGGGATGTCTAGAAGAAATTTGGAAAAGTCTGTAAGCTGTAAAAATGGGAGCTTTAAGATGTTCTCAATCAACTGAATCCTTCAGTTCTTCCAAAAGGATTAAACACCTCATAGTCATTCAACACTTCTGAAGGGTGCTTACAACCGTAACTCTCCAGGCTGAAGGTAAATGAAGAAACTAAAAAGTCAAACCTTTTGCTTGCTAGTAAAAGCCAAACTCACAGCAGTCTTCATGGTCTAAGACTATAATTCTTATCGTCCAAGGCTATACCTCTTTACTGAAACCGATTACCTCATCCCCGTCCTGTGAAGCAGCTTATGGGTTTACTTCCCAACCATTCAGTAATCAGTCTAGCACTTAACACACTGCACCACCAGGCCTCCTTGCGGCAATCATTATCATCACGTAACTGAGCATCTTTGTATGCTGACTGCGATTTAGATCCTGTAACTCTCAAAGATTCTTAATAGCGCTCTAGACCTTTTAGAAATACCATGAAACTCTAGGATATAAACAGGAGACTTACTTCTTAAAATACAATGGATGGAAAAACAATGTATTCAAAATTTGCAAATAAATCAATATTTTAAAAAAACTCATCACAATGAATGGAATAATTGTATGAAACACAACATGAGAGAAGAATTGTGTGAAAGACAACATATACCAACTTTTTATTCAAACTAATATGAAATAAAAAAAAACTTTAAAAGTGAGTGAGCAACACTAAGAAATCTAGAAATTTGTTTGGAGTAAGTCTGTTATGGAAGTTTTCCTTAACTTTATGTTCATTTTACCAAACATAGCTACAGGGATGAGACGGTGGACATTATAGTCCATAAAATCAAACAAAATTATTAATTTGAAAAATCAAGACTTAGAAAACTAGAACAATTCTAACTCTAAAGTGAATATCATTATTCTTATGAAGAAAATAGCACTTAAATGCCTCAAATAAGTGACACATAAGGCAACTCGATGGCACATAACAACAATGTTAGCATATTACAACCGTGGTAATTTCAACCACATGAATTCTGACCCCATTTTAACATACAAATGTGGTCTAATGATATATAGAGAGATTATACTGTCTTAAAAACATGTCAAATTGTTTAAATATTTAAAAATCTTCAAGCCTTACTTTCTCATACCCACATCCACACTCCCACACACAGAGGTGAATGAAAACTATTTTAATACAGTCAAATTCCTTAAGGAAAATAAATACCCATTTCACTGTATCCATGTCCATTTCTTTTAAACTTGTAAATAATTTAATCTTTAATGAATCTAATTTTAGACACCAGAACTAATTAATTATTTCAATCTAGGTAAAAGGAAAAACTAAAACCTTAATAGAGAAAAAGAAAATTTTCATACTGTCTAAACTATTAGAAGTGAAAAAGTTCTCTTCCCATAGAACGTGTGTATGTTTAATTCTAGCTGAAGAAGAAAGAGAGGAAAAGATTATATTATTTATATTTTGTCATAAAAAAGGCAAGCAAGGATGTACCTGTTTAATCAAGTGATAATGACTTTTAACAAATAGGTAAACTTTCCCAATGATTATTTTACTAAAAAAAAAAAAATAATAAAGAAACCACAACCCAAAACTTCCACTTTATTGTCATCAAATAGGGACCCACTCATAGCTCACCATCCAAAAGGTTTTCTGAGGTTTTCTTTCTTTCTTCAAAGTTACTGGTGTATTAAAATCTTCAGAGATGCATGACTTATGAGTTAGCAGTATAATTCCCTGCTAACTCAGCCAAGACACAGTCAAATGGGCTTCAATTAAAAAAATTTACCCCATGTATTACACAATGGAGAAGCCTACTAGATCAGTACTGAATGAATTGGAGTACTGAAAATCCCATGGACTTCCAAACAAACAAACAGCTATGTCATGGAGAAAGTACAGGTAGGGTGGTCTTTGGAGACAAGGATAATAAAGATCTACCTCATATATGTTGGGAATGTTGTTAGGAAATGTTATTCCTTGGAGGGAGACATCATGCTTGGAAAGGTAGAAAGTCAATGAAAGAGAGGAAAATGTTCAACCAGATGGACTGACAATGAGTGGAATAATGGTGTCAAGAATGTCAGAAATAATGAGGATGCCACAGGATAGGGAAAGGTTAAGATCTGTTGTTCACAGAGTCGCTAGGAGTAGTAATTGACCTGATGGCATTTAACAATAAAAAGCAATATAAAATTAAAACAATTCTGCTTAATGTATGCTTTGGGATCATCGGAAAGCAGCTAAAAATTCACTTTTTCAAGGGAAAAAGAGAGCTGTAGTGAAAGGATAAACAGGGTTTTAACAGTGTGAAAACCTGGAAATTTTTTTTTTCAATTTTACATTCCCTCTTTTTTTTTTTATTTCAATTAACATCTACAGAGATTTTGGAATTCCATTCCCCCCGACCCCACGTTCGCTCCTCCCCTTGAAAAGGAAAAGAAAAACTCCTTCATTGGTACACAATCCCCCCCTACCCCGCGCACCCCCGACCCCCACCCCACATAATCCACTCTACAACCCTCATTCCGTACTCTTATGATAAACATAATGCCCTAAAATATAATACTTTTAAACTATTCTCTCCGTCATAGACCTCAATGCAGTAAACATAATTTATCTAGTTTTTCTCAGTCTTACCCCCACCCCGATGTCAGCCTCATTCTACAACAGCGGCACCATATAGCATTTGTCCCTTTGTGACTGAGATATTTCACTCAGCATCATGTCCTTCAGGGTCACCCATTTTGAATAATATTGCATGAGTTCCTTGATTTTCAATGCCCCGTAGTATTCCATTGTGTGAATATACCACAGCTTCTCTATCCATTCGTTTGTTGATGAGCACTTAGGTTGTTCCCAACTCCTTGCTGACAAAGCCGTGATAAACATGCGTATGCATATGTCTACTTGGATGTAGTTTATGGTCTTTTTTGGGTATATTCCCAGTAGTGAAATTGCTGGGTCAAATGGTATCTCTATTTGCAACTTTTTGAGAAAGCGCCACACCACCTTCCACAGTGGTTGCACCATTTTACACTCCCACCAACAGTGAATAAGGGTTCCAGTCTCTCCACAACCTCGCCAGCATTTGTTGCTTGCTGTTCTATTAAATGTTGGTAGTCTTACTGGGGTGAGATGATATCTCATAGTTGTCTTGATTTGCATCTCTCTCAGAACTAGGGATTTTGAACATTTCTTCATGTGCTTGTTGGCCATCTGAATGTCTTCCTTGGTGAAGTGTCTGTTCATATCCAGTGCCCATTATTTTACTGGATTATTTACCTTTATCTTGTTGTGGTGCTCAAGTATTTTATAAATTCTAGATATAATAAGCCCCTTATCTGACATGTCATTACCAAATACTTTTTCCCAGTCTGTGGCTTCCTTTTTACCCTGTTGGAGAAGTTTCTGGATGTGCATAGGGATTTGACTCTTAGAAGGTCCCATTCATCTATTTTATCTTCTCCTGGTTGTAAATTTTTCAGAATACTGGGAAGACTCTTTATGTTGTGGATTAGGACTACTAAAGTTCTTCCAAGCTTTTCTTGAATGAAGTTTATAGTCCTTGGTTTTAGTCCTAGGTCCATGATCCACCTTGAGTTGGTTTTTGTATATGGAGTGAGGTGGGGATCTTGTTTAATTCTTCTGCAGGTAGATTTCCAATTTTGCCAACACCATTTGTTAGAAAGGCCGTCATTTCCCCACCTAACTGATTTCATCTCCATGTCAAAAATCAGTTGACCAAAAATAGATGGGCTGATTTCCAGGTTCTCAATTCTATTCCATTGATCTATGTGTCTGTCATTGTACCAGTACCATGCTGTCTTGACTACTATGGCAGTGTAGTAGGATTTTAAATCAGGAAGTGAGATGCCTCCTACCTTTTTTCTATTTTTAAGAAGTGTTTTGCTTATTTGTGGCTTCTTTCCATTCCAAATGAAGCTGGAGATTGCCTTTTCCATCTCATTGAAGAATGGAATTGGTATTTGTAGACCCTCTAATTTTCTAAGTATGATGTCCTTCTCCAAGAACTGAGTCTTCCTGATAACATGTCGAAAGTAATAAAAAAAAAGTCTTATAATACTCAATTCTCAGAGCATTCCAGCTGTATTTTTACCAAGACAGATTGATTCATTCACTGGCAGCCCATGGCATATTCAAAATTTTTCAACAACAGATTAAAATACAGCAATTCTTCTCTGATCTTCCTTATTTATTACTCAAACTCTCAATATTCTATCATTTCAACTGTTAATTCCTTGATTTCCAACTCCATTGTAATTTATAAAATCTTAGAAACAGATGAGATAATATGCTATCAATTTCATTATCTTGACAAAATCTCCACATAGCCTTCTCATCTCCTATGTAAACTGGTTGCTCAATAGCTTCCCTATTCAGGCATCAGCTTAGGAATCTTTATGTTTTCGGCTTGATTGTTCCTATCACCTCCTTCTCATGGTATTGTACGTCAGTTTAAAGTAAATAAAAATAAAATGCCTTCTGATTTTGTTTCTATTTATTCTGTGTTGAAGAATAATCCATACTGAAGGCTATGTTCTTTGAATTACTTCATTAAGTGCTTCAAGCCCTTGCTGCAATCAAAATTTTGCTACTTTCATTGCACAGACGATTGACGAGTCCTCCTCTAATTGAGATGCTACATTCTACTTCACATAGTCCAGTTTCTCAGATTCTTTTCTCAGCATATAAACTGAATATGTAGATACAGCACTGACACACACTCTTTAGTTTTGTCCTGCTGTTTCAAACAAGTGCTTATTGGCTTATGCAGTTTTCACACATGAATACAGTTAAGTGTTTTGGAATTCTAATTCTTTTTAATGTTACCCATAATTTGTCATAATTCACATAGCTAAATAATGTTAAACACTTAATAAACCTCAAGTAAACAATTTTTTTGGGAAGACTGAAGAAAAAAAATTAAATAAATGATGCCTTTGACTTGTGTATTTCTGGTAGAGTATGTGATATATATACCAGGACTAGGAAAAGAATCAGGAGACAGTCATCAGAACAGACCTAGGAAATACTACATGGTTCAAAATTAGGAAAGGTATATGCCAGAGATGTTTCCTATCTCCACACCTTTTCAATCTATATGCAGAACAGATTATCCGGGAGGCTAGGCTCTATGAGGAGAAATGTGGTATCAGGATTGGAGGAAGATTCATCAGGAACCTGCACTATGACACAACCTTTCTTGCAAAAACTAAGGAGGCTCTGAGGCATTTGCTGCAGAAGGTCAAGGGCTGAAGCCTTCATTATGGATTGAAGCGCAACATCAAGAAAACAAAGATTCTTACCCATTAGCAGTATCATGATGGAGAAGAGGCAGAGACTGTTAACAGCTTTAACCTCTGCAATCAACATTCTTGATATCAGCAGCCAGGAAATAAAAACACAAATTGCACTGGGAAAATCTGCTGTCCGGGACCTCTCCAGAGTACTAAAGAGCAAAGATGTCAGTCTAGAGATTAAGGAGTGCCCAATCCAGGCCATAGCCTTTGCAATTACTTGTTATGCATCAGAGAGCTGGACAATGACTAAGGATGACAGAAAAAGAATCGATGCCTGTGAGTTGTGGTGCTGGTGAACAGTATTCAATATGCCAAGGACTACTAACAGAACAAACAGGTGTGTCCTAGAAAGGATGAAATTAGGCTGCCCCTTAGAGGCAAGGATTTTGTAGCTCTGTTTGACATACTTTGGGCAAGCTGCCAGAATGGATCAGCCCTTGGAGAAGGACATCATGCTTGGAAGGATGGAGGGACAGCACAGGAGAGGATAATGGATACACAAGAGCAACCCTGAATGAGATAGATGGATTGACTCTGGCTGGGATAGTGGGGTAAGTGTGTCTGAGATAATGAAATTGGCTCAAGACACAGTAGGCTTCAGAGCTGTTGAGTCACAGGCATAGCAACAACCAACCACCAGAGGAACAAATCTGTCTTGGAGGAAGTGCAACCAGAATGCTTCTTATGGTGAAACTTTGTCTCACATATTTTGGGCATACTGTCAGAAATTACTGGCAAATGGATGAGTCGCGTAAAGGAAAAGGCAGCGTACAGTGAAGATTTGATGAGATGTTGTAATAAATGGATTGCTCAATTGTAACTAACATTATCAAACAAAGTGTATATGAATTATTGAATGAAAACCAACTTAAAAAAAAAGACGAGGGACACAATGATGGCAACAATGAGTTTAAGCACAGTGGAGACAAAGAAGATGACACAGTCATGAGTATAGTTCCAACACATTGTACTACAGGTCAGAGTCAGTTTGACCAACAAAAACATGTCTAGATCAAATGAGTTTTTTTATCTTATAACACAACAGTCTTTATGTTTTGTGGACTATAAATTTTATATCCTTAGTGAGTAGTATTAGTGTAGTGAGTAACATGTTGCATGTTAACCAAAAGGTCAGTGGTTCAAATCTAGTTACATAGAAGAGAGATGGGTAACCTCTCATTAAGATTTAAAATCTTAAAAGGAAAAAGAAAGATTCCATGAGGACTTGAAGAAAAGGGGTGAAAACAGGCACAGATCAAGAGTAATTAGTCATATAAAACACAATGTATATGCATGATCATACAAAATAGCATGAACATGAATGAGTGTAAACAAACAAACAAACAAAAAACCAAACAAAAGTCCTATGAAGTATTACTGTGAACCAGGCAGGACTCAGAGGGTTTTCTATTCCGGATTATCTGGAACACCTAAAACTCTTTAGTTATAAATTCATTATTATTATTAGAACAAAATAACTTGTAAATCAAATTTAGGAAGAATAAGAAAGCACTGATAGTCCATGTGCCATTTTCATTTTGAATACAAAGAATATTTTAATATACTAATTAATAATAAAATATGTTTATTGGTGTTTTAAAGAATAAATTTTTTACACTATAAAAATCATGTGAAGCAATAGTTTTGTGTTTTTTTTCTAAATGGCAGCCAAAAACTGATTAGTGAGAAAGCAAAAACTATTCATAATTTAAATAATATATTTGATACTGTTAAACAATTAGTTCCATCATAAATCTATTTTGCCCCTAATAATTAAAATTCATTCTGGATCAGTTGCTATGGCATCACAATTTCATCTAACAATAAATTCCTCAAGTTCAATAAAAAAAAAATGTTGCCAACCTGAAGTCTTTATTTTGAAGAAAGAGAGGAGAAAATATATCATTTTCCCTTTTGTAAATGCCTAATCAAAATATTTGGAATTGCTTTGCAATCTATAGCAAAAGTTTTGCTCCCAGACTACTGGGTACTGAGGTTTTCTATTTGGCTTTTATTTCCTTCTCCCTTTCATAAATGAAAACACTCTTGTTAAAAACCATTTCAGCAGGGCTCACCTCAGGTAGACAAGCTCCAACTATAAATAGTAAAATCTGCCATCTGCCTTTCTATTCTCGTGCTGAATGCAGTGCTGGCATTGTGTTCACACTTCACTGGTGCCAGGCCTGATGCTGTATAGCCAGCAGCAACAGAAAATAATAGTGCAAGACAGAGATAATGAGGTGAAGAACAGAAATGGTACTACTATAATTAACTGCTGTTTTGATATGCACCACAATAAAGCATACACAATGGTACTGAGAGAGCTAAAGCCTCATTTCATGTTAGTCCCACAAATGGGCTTGACATCAAACTGTTGTTAGAGCCCAGTGACTTTACATCACTGGAGATTAATTAAAATTTAAAGTGTCGAAACACAGCAAGCAATATGTTTGTCATGTCTGTAAGAGACAACCACAGATACACCATATATTCTTTATTCTAATGATACTTAATAAGGTATTTCCTTTTTATAATCATGGGTATTTTCTCAAGCTTTCTTACAGAGATAAACTTGCTATATGTAACACTGTCACTCTTAGCAATAATGAAAAAGGTCCTTTTGCTGTACCTGGCCCTTCTCTAATCAGTTCTGAGCTCCTATGTAACTTTTCATTTCATACATAGCCCCCAATATTTCTCCTGAGAACTTCTGAATCTTCAGTTGTTAGAAAATACAGATTTCTACTCCGCATCTGCTCTCAGTTTTGTCATGATATACAGGTGACTCATTTTAAACAGAGTGACTCTCAAGGTAGTCATTTGTAGGTTGTAACAGAAGAGGAATACTTATAATTTTTTTTTTTTTTTACTATACTTACTATTTCAAATATCGATTTTTCCCAGTCAGTGGGCCGTCTGGCTGTTCTCCAGACTTCTTGTCACAACTTAGTGAGCACATCCAGGCCAGTGTCTGTCTGTTGAAACATGTCAATTGGTATGCCATCAACTCCTGGAGTCTTGTTCTTTGCCAATTCCTTCAGAGCAATTTGAAATTCCTCTTTCATCACCATAGGCTCTTGCTCATATGTCATTTCATGAAATTCTTCTGTGTCAGCCAATTCCTTCTGATACAGAGACTCTGTGTACTCCTTCCATCTTCTCTTGATACTTCCTGGATCATTTAATATTCTGCTCAAAGCATTCTTAAGTATTGCCACCAGTGGCTTGAATTTGTTTTTTAGCTCCTTCAGCTTAAGAAACGCTGAGCGAGTTTGGCCTTTTTGATTTTCTGACTCCAGCTATCTGCACATTTCATTATAGTATCTTGCTTTGTCGTCCCGGGCTGCCTTTTGAAATCTTCTGTTTAGCTCTTTGATTTCTTGGTTTCTTCACTTAGCTTTGGCTTCTCGGCGCTCTAATGCAATATTCAGAGTCTCATCTGACATATATCTTGGTCTTTTCTTCTTTTTCAGTAATGATCTTTTGCATTCTTCATGGACGATTTTCTTGATTGGAAAAGATCCATATTTGTTCCCATTCCAAAGAAAGGTGACCCAACAGAGTGTGGAAATTATCGAACAATGCCATTGATATCACATACAAGCAAGATTCTGCTGAAAATTATCCAAAAATATGTCAACAGAGAACTGCCAGATGTGCAAGCTGGATTTAGAAGAGGTTGTGGTACTAGGGATATAATAGCTAAGTTAGATGGATCTTAACAGAAAGCAGAGAATACCAGAAGAATGTCTATCTGTGCTTTATTGACTATGCAAAGGCTTTTGACTGTGTGGATCACAATAAACTGTGGCTGACTCTGAGAAGAATGGGAATCCCAGAATATTTGATTGTGCTAATGCGAAACTTATACTTGGACCAAGAGGCAGTTGTCAGAACAGAACAAGGAGACACTACATAGTTCAAAATTAAGAATGGGGTCCTTCAGGGATGGATTCTGCCTCCATACCTTTTCAATCTGTATGCAGAACAGATCATCCGAGACGCTGGGCTATATGAAGAGGAATGTGGCATCAGGATTGGTGGAAGAACCATCAACAACCTGCGTTAAGTAGATGACACAAGCCTGCTTGCTGAAACTGAGGAGGACCTGAAGCACTTGCTGCAGAAGATCAAGGACTATAGTCTCCTATATGGACTGAAGCTCAACATCAAGAAAACAAAGATTCTCACCACTGGGCCAACTGGCAGCATCAGTATGGACGGTGAAGAGATTGAGATAGTTAACAGTTTTAATTTACTTGGCTTCACAGTCAACACTCTTGGTAAAGCAGCCAGGAAATCAAGAGACGAATTGCATTGGGAAAGTCGGCTGTGAGGGACCTCTCAAGAGTACTGAAGAGCAACGATGTCAGACTGGAGACTAAGGTGCGCCTGATCCAGGCTATAGTCTTCGCAATTACATGCTATGCATCAGAGAGTTGGACAGTGAATAGGGTTGACAGAGAATTGATGCCTTTGAGCTGTGGTGCTGGAGAAGAGTGTTGAATATATCATGGACTACTAGGAGAACAAACAGGTTCGTCCTGGAGAGGGTGAAGCCAGAATGTTCCCTGGAGTCAAGGATTCTGAAGCTTCGTCTGACATATTTTGGGCATGTTGCAAGGAGGGACTGGTCCTTGGAGAGGGATATCATGTTTGACACAGTGGAGGGGCGGCAAAGGAGAGGAAGACCTTTGATAAGATGGATCAATTCTGTGACTGGACAGATGGGAATAAGTGCATTTGAGATGGCTAGGTTGGCACAGGATAGAAGAACATATACAGCTCTTGTACATAGGGTCACTATGAGTTCCAAGCGGCTCGATGGCACATAATAGCAACAACAACAACAAATACTATGTATTCCTACATCTGTAATTTTATTATTCTTGTGTCGGTAATTACTAAAAGCATTAATGTATTTATGCAGCCCAAAAGTCAAGTCCTGGAGGCATAATTTTCATAATTTTATTCCAGGGAAAGTGTCATATATTTAGAATAAACAGTGAACAGGAAGCAGTTTAGGTGGGCTATATGGCAGTAGAAAATGTATACTGAAGACTAAGATGAGATGACAACAGAGAGTACAGGTAGTCTAAGACTGTTTCCCTCAGCTCTGACTACACACCAGAAACACCTAAAAAGTTACTTTAAAATATTCTTACCTAGAGAGCTCAGTTGGCCTCATAGACAGAAAGTGATGATACCAAGGCAAAGGTGGTTGATTTTAATCTACAATTGTTTTGGATCAAACAATCTTCTAGGTTGTATAGTCTGTCCATTTGCTGTACAAAGGTAACTCGTGGTTCCTGTGATGCTGAACTGAACACTGTGACACTTATGTGTCAAGTGTGATATTGGCTGCTCATGGTGGACAGTGTTTGGTGGAGCTCCCCTATTAAAACAAGCTTGAAAGCAGGAGTGGCATCCTCTTCCAAAATAGCTTGCCTCTGGAAACCCTATAAACTTGGAGAAATAAAGAAATTTATACAAGTGTTGAGGTTTTCCATTCATAGGGTCACTATGAGTCGCCTACGACTTGATGACACTTCCCAACAACAGACACTATCTCAGACTCCTCAGTCAGAATCATAGGGGATAAAGTCTTGACAATGTGCACAAACACTGGTATTATTTTTCATTTTCTCAAGTGTAAATGTACAACCAGGGTTAAAAAAAAAACACTGGTAGAATGATGAGCAGTATCTGATTCAGTCTTTTAGGACTAAAAATTAATAATTTAATCTCCTGTATCCACTGCTATTCTAAAATATTTTACTTAATTCAGTTGTTGTTATATGTCATCGAGTCACCTGCGACCGACCCATAGTGACCCTATGTACAGCAGCTCTGAATCCTGCCCTGTACTGAGCCAGTCACACTAATTCCAACACACCAATCCCCACTGCCCCATTCACTGTAACAATACAACTCATCTGGGGTCTTCCTCTCCTGCACTGTCCATCCACCCTTCCGAACATGATGTCCTTCTCCAAGGACTGGTCTCTTCTGGCCATGTGCCCCAAGTATGTGAGACGGAGCTTCAATAACCTAACCTCCAAGGAGAAACTTGGTTTCACTCTCTCTAAGACAGATCAATTTGTTTTCTTGGCAATCCATGATATGTTCAAGACTCTTCTCTTGCAACCACAATTTCAAGGTATTTACTCTTCTTCTGCCACCTTTAGTCATTGCCTGGATTAGGCATGCTTTAGTCTCTAGGCTGACATTGTTGCTTTTCAGCACTCTGGAAAGGTCCCTAATAGAAGATTTTCCAAATGCAATCCATCTTTTGATCTCCTTCCTGCTGGTGTTAAAGAGTGTTTATTGTTGAGCCAAGCAAGCTGTAACTGTTAATAACGTCAATTTCTTCTTCATATTGAGAAAGCACAAATAAAGGATATCAGGCAATTTCAAAATAATGCAAAAAAGATTAGGAGATAAATTTTATGAGTAAACATTCTGCTTCATGAGAAAAATAAATCTACTGAAATGAGTACTGTACCACTCTGGAAGAGCCTACTGTGATCAGGTAGTAAGACAAGCTGACTACAGCTGAATTTTCACTTGAAAATTTTTAAAAAGTAAAATTTAACAGACTTTTACATATCTTGAAGATTAGGTATATTTCTGATGTCTATTTCTACAGGTACGGAGCTTTGGTGGCTGCACTGCAATCCCAAAAGCACACAGTTTGAATCTACTAGCAGCTTCATAGGACAATCTCCTCCTGTGTGATTAACTGCCTCTGAAAACTTGCTGAAGGGTCAGCTCTGGGTTGGGTCCTAGATGATGGCACACAACCACAAACACAGAGTGAGAGAGAGAGAAAGACAGAGACTGAATATGTGTGTACTCATTGTGTGTATGAAACTTGAAAATATAACATTAATTTAAAAATTAGAGATGTTGTTCAAATACACATTACTGCTAAGGGTACACATTCAAAACCATATGGAGAATAGTCAATTGCAGCTCAGCCTCCAAGGGAATGTCTGATGATTCAATTGTCACTCAGCCTAGGATTCAATGCTTATAATTTCTTGTCTGAGAGAGGATGTAAGGGCATGGAGGTAAGGCTGCTGAGTCTGAACGTCCCTTGGAAAAGAGAAAGAATAAAAGAAAATAGCATTCTTTTTTTAAAAAAGGAACAGAGATCCAGTGTAATAGATAATTATAAAAAACAGAGCGTATCAATCAGAGCTCTCTAACAATGGTTCACAGAGGTTTGTGCATTTGTATGGTGCTCACTAGGGGCTGTTTGAAGGGTACAATAGCAAAATGATTTCAAAAATTAACCTCAGAATCTTCAAAATTCTTTCAAAAGGTCCTCATGGTCAGAACTACTATACTTGTGGTAATATTCAGGACATCATTTACCTTTGTCCCCTTCATCCTTTCATGAGGATACTGTGCAGTTTCCCAGAGGCTGTAAGACATGCAACAGTGCACCAGAGAGAAGACAGAAGCAACTATGAGATTGTGTCTAACATTAAGCCTGAGACCAGTCAGTCAGGTATTAATGAGACTTGAAAAAAAATGTGAAAGAAAAATGCTACTAATTTCAATAAGTTATTTTGATACAGGAAAATGTAGCTTTTAATATAGCTTTTTGCTATAAACATAAATAACATTTTATGAAGGATATGTTTTCCTCTACCACAATTAATTAAGAAATACGTAATATTTTTAATAGTTTTATTGTTCAAAAGCCTCGTTAGGATCCCTAATAATTTTTAAGAGTACTGAGACCAAAATGTTTGAGAACTGCTACTATAGATATATCAGTTAAATGTCCAGGTCCCAGACTGCATGGCTGGAAACAATAAAAGATCTGTCAGAAAGAATTGTGATTTACAAAGAGAGTGGTGAATTGGAAAATGCCTGGTGAAAACAAAAAAGAAAAGTCATCAGCTTGATTAAGAAACTAAAGTTATCCCCTACCTATTGAAAGTGAGTAGATTTTTACTTATAGCAACCCAACAAGACAAAATGAAATTGCCCCACAGGGATTCCAATGCTATAATAAAACACTTCAGAAGCAGACAACCTCACTTTCCTCCTGCAGAATTGTTAGTGGGTTCGAACCACTGAGGTTTTAAGTTCACAGTCAAATAACTAAACCACAGTGCCACCAGATCTCCTTCAGAAACAAAACTTAGCAATGTAAACTGATGAGGAAAATAAAAAGTTTGAAGTGGGGAATGCCCAAGGAAACTTTAAAGATAAATGCACACTCATGTTTATAATAGCATTATTTCCAATAGCAAAGAGATGGAAAACACCCAATTGTCTATCAATGAATGAATGGGAAAAAAAAATTACAATACATTCATCTAATGGAGTACTATGCAGCACTGAAAACAATGAAGAACTTTGTTAAACACTACACAACATGGATGAATCTACAGGATATTATGCTAAGTAACAGGAGTCAACACAGAAGGGCAAACACTATATAACACCACTGGGTTGGTTGGTTGTTTTTGAAAAAACAAACTAGAGAAAGTTTTACATATGAAAGGAATCAATCTGTTATAGTTACAGGAGAGGCGGTAGAAAATTCATGTGTAGCTAAGTGCACTTTATTGGAATAGGTAAAATGAGGGATGCACTGACAATTGGATATTGTCAATAATGACACACAACAAAATACTCAAGATAGATTTCTTTTTTAAATAAAAGCTAAGAAAAGGTTTGCACACTGAATCAATCTTGGAAGGATAACAGGAATGAGAAGGGCAGGAAACAGGAGTGAATATTAATAAATAGATAGGTTTGGTGGGAGAAAAGAAAGGCAATGCACATTGAGGGTTTGATGAGACAATGTTATTAATTGCCTTAACAAATTAGAATTAATGATATAAAATTATATATATATGAATGATTAGAAATAAAGGCTTGATTGCAAAAAAAATTGTAACTGGAAGTGTAATATCTGAACAATGCAGTAGTAAACATTGCAATTAAAAAATTTTAAACAAAATTTAATAGTCTGAGCTTAAAGCAAATTATTCTCCTTTGTCTACAACCTTATCTCAATAACAAGAAAATAAGGATCTTGACCAAAGAACAGTCAACATTGTGATAAATGGAGAAAAGGCTGAAGCTGTCAATTATTTAATCTTGTTTAGATCAACAATAAACTCACTTGGTACCAGAAGTCGTAAAATCAGGACATATATTGCAATGGACAAGTTTGCTGTCAGAGATCTCTTGAGAATTCTGAAGAGCAATGATGTCAGTTTGAAGACTAAGGTGTGCCTAATTCATGTCATGGTTTTCTCAATCACCTGTTACACACCAGAAAGCTGGACAATAAATAAGGATAATAGAAGAATTGATGCCTTTGAATTGTAGTGCTGAAGAAGAGTGCTAAATATCCCATGGATCGTCAAAAGAGCAACCAATATGTCTTGGGGAAAATGCAGCCAGAGTGCTCTTTGGAGACAAAGATGCTGAAGTTTTATCTTTCATACTTCAGACATATAGATAGGTGAGGCTATTCACTGGAGAGGGGCATCATGCTTGGAATGATGAGGGATAAGCAAAGGGGAGGAAGATCCCCAACAGTGACTTCAGGAAAGGGCCTGAGTGTTTCAGAGATAATGAGGATGACACAGAACACAGCGGGGCTCAGACTGGCTGTTCATAGGTTTGCTAGAAATCGTACCTGACTTGATGGCACCTAACAACATCTACATCTTTGGTGGGTTAGGAGTTGCATGGTCAACCTAAATGCAGGCAGTTCTAATCCATCAGCTGCTCCATGGGAGAAAAATAGGCAAAATACTCCCAGGCACTTTATAGCCTCCAAAAATACACTGTAGAGTCAGATTTGCATTGACACAACATAACAATGATAGATCGATAGATCAATTGATCGATAGATAAATACAGTGAGCTATAAGTACATATATATATTTAAACTATCAAGTATCCTGAATAAAATATGCTGCTAAGTACTGGTTGGTCAACTCCAGCTCATAGCAATCCTGTACACAACAGACTGAGAAATCTTGCCTCATCACATGCCTTCTCACAATCTCCAGTGCTTGCTTAAATCCAATGTTGTAGTTACTATGTCAATCCATAGTAATGAGGTATATGACTATCATTAAATAATTATTCTTCTCTGAGAAAAATATTCTAGCCAAAAGCAATGTCTTCAGTATGAGAGACTCCAGGAGGATTAGAAAATTATTGGAAGACTACACTATGGTAAATGATTCTCTGAAAACCTAACCCTTTATATGTGGCAAGATAATAAATTCATTTGTGCTTTACACTTGCAGGAAAGTGATAATGCTAGAGCACATAAAAGAAATTGAAGCATGGTCTAGGGCACTGATTTTTTTGCTTGCAGGCAATCTCCTTTATTCACTTATTTTAGAGAAAGACATCTGCTACCATACATTTCTGAAATTATTTGAAGTATTAGTTGAAAATTATATACAGACAAGACTGCCGGAAGCTGGTGACTAGAGAAGCAGTAGTAAAAGTGACAATATAACTGCTATCCTTACAAATGATACCATGCCTGCTATTAGGTACAGTCATGAGCAACACAGCAGGCCAGAAAAGTTGCATTCCAAATAAGTCTTATCTTCTCATGAGTGTATTTGTGCTGTGAATAAATGAATTGAAAATAAAAATCTTTGTTTTTACTAATTAAAATTAAAATAGGTTTTTTCCATTAAAAATTCTTTAAAACACTGCACAACATGATTAGCATTGTAAAGAAACCACACGCTACTGAAAAGCCAACCAGGAGATAAATTAACCAGAAAACTTGATGGGGAATCAGAAAATCTAATAAAATTTAAAAAGTGTGTTCAATGTACCTACAAATACACTGGTAGCCATGAAAAAAAAAACACATGCAATTTTAATTTCTAAGTGAAAATATAGCTTGATTCAATTTCGTTCCAATGCTTTCCATTTGTGCTTTTTAGAACAAGCTTGCTTAATTATAAGCATTTAGAATCACCTATTTGCCTCATATTATTTTATAAACAAAGAAAATTATAAGCTTCTCAGTTCCCACCCTTAACTGAAAACATCCATCTTTGGCTTACTTCTTTGTTGATAAAGGAAGACATCTCACTTTCTTAATATGGAGCTTCTGTACCACATATATATATTTCTTGACTTTTTGCTCAAAACCTCAAAGCCATCCTTTGTCTAATATAATATAAGCTGTATAATTGCTTTTACTAAGAGGCTTCTAAACTGCTATTTAACAACAATGACAAAACAAAAACTTCTCTATCAGCTTAGGAGTCTTAACACTTTCACAGTACCCATGAAAAATATATAGTTAATCTCATTTTCATCATGATTCTTCCCCTTCTTGCTTAAAGTTTGAGGAATTTGATAAATAAGAAAAAAAATGTGCCTAGCAATACATGGCATGGGTGATATTTTTATTGCAATTTGGTATGGTATGAAACTTATATAGCAGGAAAATCAACTAATTAGCTTATTGAACTATTAACAGGGGAGAATGGCCGATTTATAATTCTGTATGTGTAAGTGCCACTGAGTTGGTTCAGACTCAGAGTAACCCTATGTAAATAAAATAAAACAGTGCTGGGTCCCTCAACATCCTCACAATCACTGCTGTGCATAGCCCATTGGTGGTGGTAACTAGGTCAATTCTCTTAGAATTCAAGAGAGTCTTTCTCTTTTGGGCAGACTCTTTATCAAGCATAAGGTTTATCCCGAGGACTAAGCTAATAATATATCCAAAGGTTTTAAGACAAAGTCTTGCCACCATCACTTTACATCCTGACTAGTTCTTCGATTATCCAGCTATTATAAGCATATTAGGCAACTAAAGATGCCACAGCTTGGGTTAGGTGTACTTCAGTCCTCAAAGTGACACATTTGCCATCTAACACTTTAAAGACGTCTGTACCATACTGCTAAGGTAAAGGTTTACGGTTTGAATCCACCAGTACCTTCTTAGGAGATAGATGAACAATATCTAAGATTTACCATTTCAGAAAGTCAGTGGAGGGTCCTGGTGAGTCAGAATGAACTGGCTTGGTTTTTGGCTTAGGGCATATCTGCTCAATACCGTAGTCATCTGAGTTCTTAACTGCTATTTTCATGGGTACCGTAGATCTAAGTAAAATGAAAACCTTAACTTCAATATTTTCTCCATTTATCAAGATATCTGTTGGTTTGGGGATTTGTTTTAGGGTTTTTTTTATGTAGAGGTGGACTTCATATTGAAGGTTATATAGTCTTTTCCAAAAAGTTTTATTTTATGTTGGTTTGCTTATAAAGTTCATATGCATTATGTTTCATACTATTTTTCATTCACATTTTGTTTCATACAATCATTCCCATTATGTTTTATAAATCTAATCACCATTACCTTCCCTTTTCAGATCCCTGCCAGATCTTTCCCATTTCCTTTATCCCTTCTCCACTCACCGAATTGTGCAACCCCATGATTTCCTCCTCGCCATCTTCATCCCTCTGCTCCCACCCTCTCCCCCTCAGATAATCAAACACGTTTTACTAGTTGTCTATTTCTACAATAATGTTTTTATGCAATATTTGTCTTTATGAGAGTTCGCTCAGCTGAATCCATTCAAATGTGGTTGGACATTTGGTCTGTCTCCATGTTTTTGAGATTGTGAATAGTGTTGCTATGAACACTAGTATACAAATTTTCATTTGTGTCTCAGTTCTAATTTCCTCAGGGTATATTCCTAGCAGTGAAATAGCTGGATCATATGGAATTTCTATGTTCAGCTTTTAGAGAAATGAAGGCTATATAGTCTTTAAACTTCATCAGTAAGTACTTCAAGTCCTCTTTCAGTAAATAAGTAAGATTCTGTCATATGCATATCATAGGTTGTTCCCAATGCTGCTGCTGTTCACAAAGTTTAGTATCCCAGATTTTCCGACATACAAATGGAATAAATCTGACAAAAGGATATAATCCTGATACACACTTTTCCTGATTTTCAGCCATGCAGTGTCCTATATTTTAATAGATGCCTCTGTGTTATATACAAGTTCTATAAGGAGAAGAATGAAGTGCTCCAGAATTCCCAATCCTCACAATGTTAACCATATTGGTTTATGATTCACGTGGTCAACTGTTCTGTGTCGTTAATAAAACATAAGCACAACAATTTTCTAGTGTTCTCCACTTTTTCCTAAGGTCCATTTGATAGCAGCAATTTGTCATTCATTCCATAATAAACCTTACGTTTACCTGATTCAAAACAGGTGATTCTAAGTCAGTTCAGCTCACTAACATCCAAGCTATCAATCTCCATGTGTTCTATTTCTATTTTGATGACTTCTAGTTTTTTCTGGTTTCACATTTGTAATTGTTGTTATGTATCATTGAGTCAGAACCAACCCATTGCTGACCATCCTGGAGTTTTTCAAAGGCAGGTAATCGCATGAGAGGAGACTGTTCAGCCTTCTCCCACGGAGTAGCTGGCAGTTTTGAACCACATGCTTTAGCTATTGCAGCACAGATTCTTACCACTAGGTCACCCCAGCTCCCCATATTTGTATATACCACATCTATAATAAGTTTTCTTAATTAATACACAGCTCTCTTAATAAATGTCTTTGTTCACATGTACCCAAAACTATGGTGCATGAAAAGGTTGATCATAGCATCTTACATCTATTTAATTTAGCATTTCCATTGGAATGGAGATTATGTCCTCATTCACAAGGTGACTTAACATACATGGGTTTTCTGTTTCTTTCTTTATAGTGTGTGATTAAAAAGGCAAGGATTACAGAAGGCATAAGGAGTTCTTCCCAAAATGAAATAGATCTTTAAAATAAAGTTATTTTACCAAAATTATTTTAAAGTGTATTCTAGGCTTTAATGGGTTGTTGATATTTTTATTAGTTAGTATAAGCAAAAGAGAGAGTATAGTGAGATGATCAAGGGTATTTACTCTGAATTCCACACTTAGAAGAACTGCTGAATACTGTAAAGAGATATTTTTTACTTCTTTCTTTTATTCATTTATCCACTCATTCCATACACTTTGGCTGCTTGCTATATGTTAACATTATTTTTGAAGATTGAGTCATATAGTGAATATATTAAGAATTATCATTTTTATGAACCTTGCATATTATTATGTAGAGACACACAGATTTAAAAAATGTGATATACTTAAAGGAAAATAATCATCCCACTGGTTTAGAGTATAATACATGTGTGTTGTTATGTACCCTCAAGTCTCCTCTAACTCATAGTGACTCTATTTACAACAGCCCTGAATTCTGCTCTATCTTGAGCCAATTTCATTGTCTCTAATACACCTACTCCCATTACCCTAGTCACTGAGTCAATCTCTTCTAAGTTCTTGCTCTCTTGTGCTGTCCTTCTATCCTTCCAAGCATGATGTCCCTCTCCAAGGACTGGTCTCTTCTGCAAACATGTGTAAAGTATGTGAGACAGAGCTTCAAAATCCTTTCCTCCAAGGAGCAGACTGGTTTCACCCTGTCCAAGGCAGACCTGTTTGTTCTCCTGGCAGCCCATACTATGTTAAAAACTATGGGGCGGGGGAGAAGAACGAACTGGGGAGGAGGGTAGAGAAAACAGTGCAACAATGAATGAATGAGAACCCAAAATCTCTGTAATTGTTCATTAAAACTAATAAAATTTAATAATAATTTAAAAAAAAAACTATTCTCCAGCATCACAACTCAAAGGCATCAATTCTTCTCTATCATCCTTAGTCATTGTCCAGTAATTATGAAGATCATGGCCAGGATCAGGCATACCTTAGTCTCTAGACTGACATAATTGCTCTTAACACAGCAGATTTTCCCAATGCAATTGGTCACTTGATTTCCTGACTGCTGGTGCCAAGAGTTGATTATGGATCCAAGCAAGCTGAAGCTGTTAACAATCTCAGTATCTTCTCCGCCTATCATGATGCTGCTAATTGGCCCAGTGATGAGGATCTTTGTTTTCTTGATGTTAAACTTCAATCAATATTGAAGGCTGCAGTAAGGAGGTTAAAGAGTTAGGTGAGACAGGACTTGCAAATGAGGTTGATAATAGGTTAAGAGGTAAGGAAGGCCCAGTTTTCACACAGAGTAATGACTACATCAGGCCAATGTTTAAAAACAAAACAAAACAAGCCAACCAAAAACACTCTTTTGTACCTTGTGTGAAATGAACTGAGAAGAAAAAAATCAATAGCCATAATGGCTATATTCCTGCTGAGAGGTACTGTAGTTCTAAACTTTAGCAATGGGCAGTAAGAAAGAGATGAAAGGTATATATGTAATGGCTGCTCCATGAAGAGTGGATTGATCTTTGGTTATAAATTAAAAAACTCAAATTCACTGACAGTGTGCCACTGTCAACTCATAGCAACCCTCCATTGAGACTGTGAGGCTATAAATCTAAATTGGAGGAAATCTATATCTTTCTCCTGTAGAGTATCTGAGAGATATAACCTCCTGGAGGATCTAGAGTTTTGATTAGCAGCTGAATACACCATGGACTGGACACTACCATAAACTGAAATAGGGAATATTCATATGTAGGAGAGCTGGAGAGTTAAGACAGAAAAGAATGACTCTTGATTTTGAACTCATTTTAGTTGAACTAGCATTGCACTTCAAGTATAGATATCCAGCCAACATTTGGAAATGCAGTTTAGAAGTCCAAGAGATCTGAAGACTAAAAATATGAGACTCATTTCACAAATGTTCAAAGACAGACCAGAGATAAAAAAAGAGAAAGGGGCTTAAGATAGCTCATTAGGAATCAGAGTACTTCTTAGAAGCAATGATTGTGAAACTGTCTCATATACTTTGGACTTGATAGGAGAGGGGGAAAGAGCATGATGCTTGGAAAGGTGAAGAGTCAGTGAAGGAAAGAAATAGCCTCAAGGACATAAACTGAGATGATAATGATAAGCACAGCAAAACTCATCAAGATGGTTCAGGACCAGGCTGTTTTAAATTAGATCACTATGAATTGGAGTTGACTCAACAACATTTAATAATAACAAACATTCACACCTCACCTATCAACATGGTTAGAGTCTGATGATCAAGTTGTTAGGAATAAATTTATGTTAATAATAATGTGGAGGGTAGCCATGTCAGATCAGCGTCCACTGACTACACTGTTATATAACTACTTATTATATCACTACATAACTGCAAAATTGCACCATAACAGCCAATCCATTGAGAATCATGGTCCACACAAGCTAGTTTACACGTAAGTTTGACATCACAGTTAGTGTTACTTCGAACCCTAGCATTACATAGTAAAAACTAATGAGCAAAGTAGTCAGAGAGATTTTACTACTGTCATAAATGACATATAATGAGACAGACAATAAATGAGGAGTCTCTGTATTACAAAGAAAGATTAGGGGGAAAATGAAATAACAAAGGATATATCAGAGACTTAATAATAACAACACTTAAACATGCAATAATCTTCAGTTGTTGTTATGTACTCTTGAGTCAGAACCGACCCATTACTGACCCTCCAGTGGGCTATCGGAGGCAGTTAATTACACAGGAGGAGATTGCACATCATTCTCCTGTGGAGTAACTGGAGCATTCGAACTATATGCCTTTAGGATCACAGTGCAACTTCTTGCCACTAGGCCACCAGTTAGTTTACCATAATGCATTCTTGTACAAAAAGAAGGAAGAAGAAGAAGGTGGTAAGGGTTAGAGAATCATTCATACAGATATACATAAAGTGGAAATATGAGTAAACAAGAGGAAGACAAATGTTTTTACTTTATAATCTGTTGTTACTGGACCACATGGATTTCTCCTCTACAGCAGATAGGGTATTATGATTTATGTCAGTCAGTAGTACCCACTGAGCTATTCTTGATTACATGGAGATTTCTAGACTAAGGGTCACACTTTTTAATGTAAGTCATTAAAATATAAAATAAATAAAAACTGAGCAAAAGGTTTGAGAAAAAGGTTTTCATCATTATTCTTCAAGCCTTAATTACCTTTCTCTAACATATCTGAGACTAGCTATTTTTACCCAGAGATCTTTTAGTCAAAGATGCTCTAATTACCTTGCCCTGAATAGATTCCGCTCATCCTATTTATATGGTTCTCTGAACTTTTAAAATTTGCCAATAGCTTTTAAAAGATGATATAATACAATATCACTCCAATTTAATGAAACAAAAAGTGCAAATATGGATTTTTTTACTACTAGCAAAATGAACACAACTAAAAAGAACTTGTATGCTATTTCTAAATAGTAAGACAGACCTTTTATGTATATCAGAATCACAAATCTTTAGAGCCATATAGTATGTTCAACATAATAATATTCAGAATGAAATGAAAATAAGTTTTCAGTTAAAATATGTGGCATTTGTCCAAAAAAGACCAATTGCATGAGATATCTTCCTTCAAGATGTTTCTCATAAATATATTACTATGCATAACCTTCCTGAACAGTGATGCTGTAACAATTCCTCCAGGACTCCTAGGAGAAAATATCCCTCTGAATAGAGAATTTGTTATTGGGTAGAATACACAATTGCAAATGACATGCCTATTCATCATATGTCTACATCACTTTTTCTTTGGCTATGGTTTCATTTAGCTAAAGAAGCAATCAAGACTTTTCAAAAAAGAACATGGCAGAAATGATGAAAAACTATATTAATAAATAATAACCTTCAAGTTTCTAAAGCAAAGTATATTGCATAACTGTATTGGTTCGTGAAAAAAAAAAAGATTGTGATACAACAGACATGCCATGTTTGTTTACTGAATTTGCCTGAAAAGTCTACTATAAGAAACCCACAGTGTCC
>NW_006399811.1:776814-793316 GCF_000299155.1 Elephantulus edwardii | reverse complement strand
TCCCTGTAAATGTTCATTAAAACTAATAAAATTTAATAATAAAAAAATAAATTCACATTAAAAATACATTCTCTGATATAGTGCTGAGATTTATAAAAAAGAATAAATAATAGGGGATTCTGATCATGGTCTAGTATCACTGTGCCATGGGAATTGTGAAGAAGACATAGGTTCCAACATACCATTTCCTAAACAGTGAAAAAGGATGTTGGTGACACAAATCAGGATAAATTTTATTTCTACTTGTTTAATATAAAACATGAACAAGGAACTTTACTGGCTTGGTAGTAAGGAGTTACACTGCCAACCCAGAGGCATGTGGTTCAAATCAACCAGCTGCTTGGCAGGAAAAAAAGTGGGCAATCTCTTCTCAAATGATTTACTGCCTTTGAAAACCTACTGGAGGGTCAGCTAAGAGTTGGTTCCATGATACATAAGAACTGTTAAATAGTATATAAGAATAATAACATATTAAATAAACTAATATTAAATAAAAAATATAAAACTTTTCTACAATCAATTTATAGATTTTATTGATACTCAGAGCAATCACTTGATTCAACTTTGAATAAATTCACAAACATGGATTATCGGGGTCATTGCTAGTCTCATTGATTTTGCACCTCTGTTCATCTGGTTCTGATCATTTTACTAATGTCCCCACTATAAGGACATGCCACAACAGTAAATCAGAGTGTGTTGTGTATGTATCTTTTGTCTTGTAACAGCAGTGGTAAAAAAGTTGTTTGTTACATGAAAGTTTTTAATTAGTGCTAATAGTAAAAACCATGTCAATGAGGATCAACTGGTATTTTAGCTGTCCCCTTAAAAAGCACATAATAAAAGTTGATGAACTAAGGCATAAGAAGACCTGGTAGCCTAGCTGGTAAGTTGCCTTGCCAACTCACAGGAAGGAGATTCAAATCAATGGGCTGCTCCACAGGACAATGATGAGCAATGCACTTTCCTTTATTTACAGCCTCTGAAAACCTGCTGAAAGGTCAGCAATGAGTTGCTTCTGACTCAATGGCACACAATACAATGACAACAAAGCAGGCAATAAGGTTTTTGAAGGGACTAAACTTTTAATCCCTTTTAGGGTTTTTAGAAGGGACTTTTTAACATCTATGTATGTTCTATGGTATTTCTTGTGTCTTTTGTTTCAATATTTACTGAGTTTCACATATCACCAATGAGATAATTGAAGTCCCAGTAAAATATGGCAACATTTTTTCAAAACCCATAATTTTTACAGCTACATTTTTTCCATTTCTAATATTCTATTATTTTTTATCAATGCAATAAATGTGCATGATTATGAAAGAGTAGATAGATAATGAACTGTATTGGAACAGATGAGGGGAAGAACTATCTGAAAGAACTTTATGATTAGGCATTTTATATATATGACAACAACCTGGATCAAGAGGTGCATTGCAAACTGGACTAGTGAGTGGTAACGGAGGGGGAGGGAGGAAAATGTGTAATAGCGAATGAATGGAATCCCAATCTTTCAGTAAACTTTTGTTAAAATCACAATTGAAAAATAAAAACAAACAGAATTATTATACCAAAATGACAAGAAACTGTAGTCTATTTCATCCTATTCCTGAGGTATCTTTAGGGTTTGTTTTTCTTGTATTTACATATATATTTCTAAATAACATGAATACTGGTATTTATTTTGAAGTTTGCATTTTAAGAATTGTTCACAGAAGTTCACAAACTGTAAAGGGTCAGAGGATGTGATCTCTCACAATTAACTTTGTTATTAAAGTACTAAAAGTAATGATAGATAATACCTAAATAAGTGGGAATGACTATTTCGGTAGAACATTATTTACAAAAATAATTGATTGCAGGATTGGGACTCTGGGGTATCCTTTGCCAATGCCTATATTCTGTTAACATTCTGCTATGGAAGATGAGAATTTAGCTCTCAGTGCTAAGAAGTTGTTGCACTGTCAACCCAAAGGCACAGATCTGAATCCACCAATTGCTATGTGGAACAAAGGGGGGCAATCTCTTTCTGTGCAAATAACTGCCTCTGAAAACTCAGGGTCAGCTATGGGTCAATTCCGACTCGGAATACACAACAATACGACTTCCTCCAAAACCTACGCTCACATATGTGCACAAAGACACATAAGCTTACTGTTATTTCCCGAGTTAATAACTGTCAGTATTGCTTGAATATTTTTACTAGTTCATCTCCAAATTGACAGAAAAAAAATGAAAAAAATCTCCTCTGAACACATGAGTCATACAGGGTGTGCTATGGTATAGTCTGTAGTGAGCTGTGCTGCTGACCCAAAGGCTGCACCTCTCGGGTGGTTCGAATTCACCAGCAGGTCCAAATGAGAAATGATAAGCAGATTTTTCTGTGTGATTTTCTGCCATAATTTACTCTAAAAGCAGGTAACCTATGAGCTGTAATCAGTGGAACAGCAGTGAAAGAATATATGTATCACCTTTGTTACCATCAGGAGTCATTTGTTCCACTAGCCCATCTGATGTGGTAATTTCCAAGACTGTACAAAACTGTTACATTGATGTTAATGCTGTTCTTAGATGCAACAGAGTCTATTCTGACTCCCCTACCATAAGAAAAGCCTGGGTGGCTTGCTCCATCTTGACAATCTCTGCTATGTTTTAAGCCCACTGTTGTAGTTACCGTGCCAAGCCCTCTTATTGAAGGTCTCCTCTTCTTAAAACAATACATTTCCTGGTATAAGACACCACTGTATCAAGAAATGCATTTTTACAAACAGCTCATTCATAATGAAGAATGGTTAAATTATGATGTATGATTTAATCAACATAATTTTCTATTTGTAATTTTCATTGTTTCCACATAATATTTTTATCTATCTCAATGTTTCATTAATCATTAGAAGGTCAGTTAAAACAGCAGAATGTTTGATAAGAAAGGAACTCTGAATATCTTCTGGATATATGCCATCAGTTTTATACAAAACAGGAAATTGTTCAAAAAAAGATTCGCAGGTATCCTAAGACTCACTGCTGAAAGATTTTCTTAGAACAAAACTTTATCAGAGTTCTTTATATACCTACCAGGGGGAAAAGTAACCAAAAGATGTGCTACATTGGGAAAATCATCTGTCAAGGACCTATTCCAAATACGAAAACGTGACAAGTCAGTTTAAAGACTAAGGTGCGCCTGATCCAAACCAGGATCTTTTCAATTGCTTTTTACATCTCAAAGCTACACAAAGAATACAGATGGCAGATAAAGTATCGTTGCCTTTGAAGTGCACTACTGGAAAAGAGCTCTGAATATCCCATGGACCATCAAAAGAAAAAAGCTGGTCTGGAGTTAAGTGTGACCACCAGGGCACTCTTTACAGGCAAGAAAGGTAAAACTCTATCTCACATACATGAGGTATGTTGCCAGGAGGGATCAGTCCTTTGAAAAAAGATCTCACGTTTGGAAAGGTCAGAGAAAGAGAAGAGACCCTCAACAAGATGGAATGTCACATTGACTGTAACACAACAGGGCATACTGGAGATGGGGAGAATGGTACAGAACAGCACAAGGTTGTCAAAGATCATTATGAGTCTTAGTTGACTCAATGGCACTCAACAATAAAAACAACATATATTTTTGTTTCTTCTTCATTTTGTCCCTGTGTATATATATTTAAAAACAAATGAATTTATATAAAAAATAAAAATTCCTAGTTAAACAATGACTCCTTTAATTTAAAGCTATTGTCCTCATCTTGAAATAATGAATGCCAATAATTCCATGGGTGTGTAGAGGGAATCTCAAGAATAAAAGGAACAATGGAATACTCAAGTTAAAAAAAATACTAATTTAATATCCCCAAAAGATTACTCACATCAACTTAGAAAACTGGCAGTTTCCAAACATCCATTCCATGAATTTGTGAGACTGAAGATGAGAGACCCTAAGATTTTGCTGTAACCTCATTTCACATCTCAGAGGAAGTCAATTTCCATCAAAAGTTGATCTAAAAGAATTTAAGGAAAGTGACCTGTCCACGCTGAAAGGTACTAGAACTCCCAGGGGATTAGGAGCATCCTGGGTCAATTTCACATTTTCAGCAGGAGGATGAAGATAGAACAGGGTGACCATGGCAAAAAGCTGTTATTTCTTTACCAATGGTGTTTGCCATGTAGAAACTGAGAATCTTTTAGATGGTGTTTGTTGCTGATTGTTTTAAGGAATATTACCCATGACTCACCCAAACCTCCTGACTTGTTTGTATATAAACTAAAACAGTTTTGCATAACCCCATTCTTGGAGAAGGAGGGAGTCACTGAGGAATGGATAAAGAAATCAGCTGTCTCTCACTGGTGATAGGATCTATTCCTCAAGGTGAATGAAACCACAATGTGAGAAAGTATATTAGATAAGGAAAATTGAATGGGGAAAGTAGGTAAAAATGTCATTCTTATAGACTGAAGATTTGATCTGCTAAGAATTCTTTCTACTGTCTAGTATAAAATAACCCATTAACATGAATACAAGAGAAATAACTTGCTTTATTAATCTGAATAATCCAAACAAAGGCAGGACGAGCCAATAATTAAGAAGTTCTGGAATCAGGTATGAATAGGTCCAAAGTCTGAAACTTCTTATAAATTGTGACTAGTGTGCAGAAATTACCTCAGAGGAACTTTTCTAATAAGAAAACAAGAATAGTAATTCAACTGAAAATAAGAAGACCAGAGTGGAAAAATCTGCCAACAGGGTTGGTGATGCATCAACAGCTAGGAAAGCAAGTACACACAAGATAGTAGAAATGTCCTTCCATATCATGTCCTTATCTTATAATACACAGCATTTATTTGTCCAAGTGGAAAACACAGCATCAACAATAACACATCCTGGATGAAGGGGGTTGGCTTTATCTGCAGGAGCCCATTAAAGGGCATAAAGCCCACTTAACTCTAGACAAGCTGTTAAAGCCATTGGCAGCGTATTATATCACAAAGGTAAGAAACAGTTAATCAATGCCATTTTCTCTCCTAAATAAAAAACCCTACATAAATTAATGTTCTAAATATATGCTTTCAAAAATACTTGTTGTTGTTGTGTTGTTGTTATGTGCCGTCGAGTCATTTGCGACTCATAAAGACCCTAGGTACAACAGCCCTAAACCCTGCTCTATCCTGTGCCAATCGCATTGCCTCTGACACACCCATCCCCCCAGTCACTGAATCAATCCACCTCGTAGAGGGTCTTCCCCTCCTGCGCTGTCCCTCTACCCTACCAAGCATGATGTCCCTCACCAAGGACCTGTCTCTCCTTACAACATGTCCAAAGTATGTCAGACAAAGCCCAAGAATCCTTGCCTCCAAGGAGTAGCCTGGTTTAACCCTCTCTAGGATGGATCTGTTTGTTTTCTTGGCAGTCCATGGTACATTCAATACTCTTCTCCAGCACCACAGCTCAAAGGCGTCAGTTCTCCCTCTATCCTCCCTAGTCATTGTCCAACTCTCTGATGCATAACAAGTGATTGCAAAGACCATGGCCTGTATCAGGCGCACCTTAGTCTCCAGAGAGATACTGTTGCTCTTGAGTACTTTACAGAGGTCCCTAACCACAGACTTTCCCATCACCATACATTTTTTTTTATTTCGTGGCTGCTGGTGCCAAGAGTGTTGACTGTGGAGCCGAGCAAACTGAAGCTGTGAATAATCTCAATCTCTTCGCCATCCATCCTGATGCTACCGATTGGTCCAGTGGTGAGAATCTTTGTCTTTTTGACATTGAGCCTCAGTCCATACTGAAGGCTGCAGTCCTTGACCCTCTGCAGTAAGTGCATGAGGTCCTCCTCAGTTTCAGCGAGCAGGGTTGTTTCATCTGCGTAACGCAGATTGTTGATAGATCTTCCACCAATACTAGACTCCAATAAAGAGAAGTCAGAGAAAACAAATATTTTCCTTGAAAAATGGTATAAATGTAAAATGACAACTGCAAAGAATCTGTTAACTTCCAGCGTAAAGGTAAAATGATCATAATTTGGGGTTAAATTTCAGGTTTTAAATGTAGTTAAACTTCAAATAGTTTGCTTAAAAGTAAAAACAGATTTTGCTAACTTGGGTTAAGGGTATTAAGGCTTTGTCACATTTTTCATTCCTGCTATATGTTATTATACAGTATTACTACAATACACAAATGTTATTATATAATAAATATTTATTAAAGATACATGCGAGGACATGTTAATGCAATATCGTGCAAAAAAAAAAATAAAGTGCCTGACTTTAGGGAGCTTTCAATCTCTAGAGAAAGACAATTAACTGAGTTAGCATTAATACTGCTAGCCTAAAAGTACAGGTGCTCTGGAATAAAAAAGTAGGAACAACCAACAAGTCTGTAAGAACAGAAGGTAAAATAAAATAAAGAATTTTTCCAAAAATGTTTAATATTTAAGCTGAGACATTAAAGATCAAAACTGAGTGAAAGGAATGAGCCTTGAAGTAAAAGAAGTATTATCTGTATAAAAGAATAGGGAAAGGAAGGGCAGGATCGCATGGGTGTTGAGAATAACACACTGCGTTTGAACTGAAAACAGCTCATTTTTCAAGAAAACAAATAGTAGCATTTCCCCTTAATTAATCAATGCCTTTTCATTTATTCAAATTCTTTATTGAGGTGCTCCTAGTAACAGCTCTATCCAACGATGAAGATACTGTCATCTTTTCCAAAGCATGAAGCCCAAATATAAACAAATCTATATATCCTACAGGGCTCCTTCCTCTTCGGGAAGCACACTCCTTTACTTTAACCATTTTTAAAAAAAACAAACGAATTGTATAATTGAATAAATTCTCAGTGGAGGAACTTTTCAAAGTCATGGAATAATGTCCTTGTTTTTCTCATCCCCTTGCTTTTGCATTTTCAGGATATGTTTACCTTCAATTGTGGTAAGTAAGAAATCTGACTTAGTCTCACTGGATAACAATTAAGGTGTCAGAAGAACAGCATTCCTTCTAGTATCCCAAAGAAAATAACCTTTTTTACCTTTTCTAACTTTTATGGGTCACTTGCATTCCTTAGATCAAGGTTCCGTTCCTCCATTTCCAAAGCCAGCACAGGCTGATGGAATCCTTCTCGTATCTCATCACTCTGACTTTCTTCTTCTCCTCTTCCATTTTGAAAGATCCTGGTGACCACAATGGATTACCAGAATAATTTTACTATATTAAAATTGGCTATTTAGCAATTCTGCCATTTTAGTTCCGCTTTGTCATAGAAAAGAATATATTTAGGTGTTCAAGGATTAGGCAGGGGACATCTGACATCTTCAGGGTTGTTATGGTTGTTAGTTGCCATTGAGTTAAGTTCGACTCATAGCAACTATATGAACAAGAGAACTGAACTCTGTCCTGTCGTATCCTGGGCCGTCCTCATCATCTCTGATACATCTTGAGCCCACTGCTGTTTTCACAGCAGTGTCCACTTTTGTTGACCTTCCATCTTCTCTTTCCAAGGAACAGTCACTCCTAACAACATGCTCAAGGTATGTCAGACAAAGTTTGGCCAACATTGTCTCTAAAGAGAACTCTGGCTGAACTTACTCCAAGCCCTATCTGTTTTTTCTTTTGGCAGTCTATGAAATAATTCAGTGCACTTCTCCAACACAACTCTAAGGCATCAATTCTTCTTATGTCAACCTTATTCATCATCTAGCTCTCAGGTGTATTACAAGGAAGTGATTGAAAAGATCATGACCTGAATCAGATACAGGGACCACTACTTTGCCTACAATATATACAGTACATAAGCAAAAAAGGTTAAACATACACATCACTGAAGAAACTACAATAATTCATTCTCTTTCATTCATTCTCATTCTCTCTCTCTCTCTCTCTTTCTTTCTCTCCCCCCCACCTTCCTTCTTTCTGTCTTTCCCTCCCTCCCTCCCCTGAGATTTATTATCTACTAGAGTAGATGATAGAAGGACTACTGCACGCATCCCTGGCACACACCCTTCCTTAAATCATGTAGTGTTCCCTTGCTCCCCAACCTTTAAACAACAGTTTCTTGGTCTAGGTATAGATTTTGTACAAAATCTAGATGAAATGTCTATTAGATGAAACATTGTAGTTGGTATTCTGGAAATTCTTGAAGCCTTATTTTTTGCCAATGTCTTCAGTTTGAACTTCTTTCATTACCAGTGATTGTTGTTCATATGGTAATTTCTGGAATTGTTCAGTGTTGGCTAATTCTTCCATCTTCTTTTGATGCTTCCTGGATTATTCAAGATCTTGCTCATAGCACTGTGCAGTACTGCAATTTGATGCTTGAATTTCAGTTCTTTCAGTTTGAAAAATTCCCATTGAATTCTTCCATTTTTATTCTAACTCCCGTTCTTTAAATATTTTGTTATCATATTCTGCTTTGGCTTCCTAAACTGCCCGTTGAAATCTTCTGTTCAACTCTTTTACTTTGGCATCTCTTCCCTTTGTTTGGAATTCCCAATACTTTAATGAAAATTTCATAATTTCTTCTGCCATCACTTTGATTTTTTTCCTTCTCATCTGTGTAGTGACCTTTTGCTCTTTTCATGGATGTTTTCCTTGGTGACATCCCACCGCTCCTCTAGTGTTCAACCACTGATGACCTGTGTCTCAAAAATCTGTTCTTGAGACTATTTTTAAATGCGTTTTCTAGACCAACACCATCAACAATGAAATTGCAAGAAGATTGATGGCAAAGATCTTCTATGCAAGTCAAAGTTGCTGAACACACAATCTTCACTATTATATTTTCCTCATACTTTCTTTTTTTTTAATTTCATTTTAATGAATGCTTACAGAAACTTTGGATTTCCATTCAAGTCTTTGTTGCACTTTTCTCCCTGCCCACCCCTCCCCCTCAGTTCACTTTTCTTTTGGAAAAGTAAAAGAAAAAATTCTTACATTGTTATTCAATCCCTCCCCAAAGTTCATTCCACTATGCTACCTTCATTCTGGACTCCTGTCATAACAGTAATATCTAATCATATATCCCTTTTAAACATTTCTCTCCCTCATACTGTCTTTACATGTTCTGAAGATGCAGGAAAACATTTTAAAAATAAATTCTAAAAATGAGTCTCAGAAAACTCAAACCCATTGCTATAGCGTTAGGACTGACTCACAGCTGACCACCTTGGTGCATTCAAACCACTAGAAGGGTGAGGTCTTTGGGATAGCAGACAAAATAGAAAACATAGTATTTTTAATAGCAGAAGATAAAATGTATAAAGAGAAAAAGATAATTTAAAAAACGATATACCACTTAATAATTTGTCATTCCCTATGGCTTCAGTTCAGGGAGCTCTGATGGCCAAGAGATAAGAAGTTGCACTGTCTAGCGAATGGTATATGTTCTGAATCAACCAACTGCTCTGTGGGAGAGAAGATGGGCAACCTTCTACCGTGTGATGTACAGCCTCTGAAAACGCGCAGGAACATCAACTATGAGTTGGCTCTGACTTGAAAGCACATAACAACAAAAATAGTGATCTCACACTGAAATAAACTATACATTATGTTGTGTATTATCAAAAGCATGCAAGACGTGAACTGCTAACTGCATACATTGGAATACAGTTCCTGAACTCATAAAGATGCATACTATTCTGAACAGCAACACTAGTAATTGTGATTAATTTGTCAATGACGTAATTAAAACATATTAAAAATGGTACATTTGAAAGCTTAACTTGGAAGATTCCAGTTTAACTTAGCTGTAGTATATCTTGGCAGAATCCAACAATCGATGTCCTAATTAGAATAATAATTTTAATACATAATACAATACTTTATGGCCTTAAAAAAGAAGTTCCACATTAAGCTCAAAGGAGAGAGGGAGAAAGGGCACGTGACAATTATCCAAATTAATTTGTGATTTCTAAAATATTGGTCTGTCACAATTGCTCTTCTAAGATTCAAAACATACTAGAGAAGAGTTTTACTCCAGGAATAACTGTCAAGAGTGATGTAAAAAAAATTGAAAAATGACAATTTAGTCAATGTATTTAATACTACTGAGTTACATGTGTTTAAACAAAGTGGAAATAGTAAATATTTGTTCTATACAACTTACAGGGAGAGACAGAAAGGCTACCTGGAACCATACCTTGCAGAAATTCAGAAAAATTCGTCATCGATTATAAAGAGGTAGACTATCTGATAGTACGTCTGTAACACTTTCTACTTTAGTACCGAAATTTTCTTGTATCTATTACTCTTAAAAATATTAAAGATTTAAAGAGTTTCATACTTATTTTCCACTCACAAATTCTTACCTCAAAGCAGCTGAAAAATCTGAGAAATAAAAGAAAGCTCACTGCCATCAACTTGATTCTGACTCATATTCACCCTCTACTGAGTTTCTAAGAATGCATATCTTAATGTGGAAAGTCTGTGTCCCCCAGAGCAGCCAGACGATCACAAGTGCCAGCAGTTTAGTTAGTTAGCAGTCTAACATGCCATGTACTGTGCCAGTAGAGTTTGCTCGAATACCTAAAGGAATACTAAAAAAATTAATGCCTTTTCAATTCATTAAAAATTGATCTATATTATACTGGTATATGTGTGTGTGTGTGTGTGTGTATATATATATATATATAAAACTTCCTCAAACATTAATGAAATTACTTTCCAGTATGCAATACACATTATTTTTGTTCTATTAAAAATAAGTAAAAACTCTCTTGTTACCATGTTTATGTTAGGAATTATTAATATTTTGGATTGTGAAGTATGGTTCCTAGGTTATTAATAAATTGGAAAAATCACAACCCCAAGGCACCTCTAAAGGTCACTTGGTCTAGTCTGCACACCGCAGAGAGGATTATGCTCTATGTTAATTGCCCTGGGACATGTTTGCTTATCTTCTCCCTTTTCCCTTTAGGCAAAACTAATCCCTCTTCTTTGAGAACATAAAACATTTTATGTGATAGATATCCTTCTTATAGAGTACTTACTACACTAGGTCAGGATGATTTTCAAAATTGTCTCTGCTCTAGACCTTAAAATCCTCAAGGGCAGGGAAGAATTCAGAAGGGTATTATGGCAGTGGAGCAAAACCAATCAGAGACAGCACAAAGGTACTTGCTCTTGAGGGTAGAGGAGCAGAAAAGGAGTGATATAATCAGAGCTCACTAATCCCATATTTTTGTCCAGGGCTGGCTTTGGTTAGAATCTGCTTTAATTCAACTCATCCTGTAATCCATTTTTGGGTACACTCCTGTTTGCTTAAAATTTTTGAATTGCAAAATCATATGCAAATTAGTGAACAAATGAGATAATAAATTTAAACAGAGATGGATTAATCCTAAATAAAGCCTTTAAATCACTTTGGTTGACATTACACAGTTTGCAGTACAAAGTATGCTAAATGGCACTGTTTCTGGTAAGATTATCTAGTAACTAAAACCTCTGCACAATTCTGTTTGATATAATTTGTATAAAATCAACTAGACATCTAAAGATGGCTAACATCCTTAAAACAGAAAGAGTCAAAGCAGCTGAGGAATGAATTTCTGGGAGGGAAAAAGGGTATATATTTTAAAACTTGAACTGCTTTCTAAAACTAAAATGACAAACAATTCATTAGGTTTCTGAATTTATAATTTTTTCCTTAATATAAAAATGAATTCTGTATTTTGTATCAAAACAGACTAGTCTGTGACTATGAAAAGTGTCTGTGTTTGAGTAGAGGTGTTTGGTATTTTCCAGAGAGAGAGTTAATAAATATATCTAGACCAAATCAATGTTAATCATTCAACAACATTTAATGTTTCCCTATTACCTCTGACCAATTTTCTAATTAAAACCCCTCGAGGGTTAGGAAGAGAGTGAATGAAGTTATGGCCCTCATTATTGATATACTGTATTACAATAAATTATGCACCCTCTGCCTGAGGCAATGGGATAAAAGAAAAAAAAACATGCAAAATTACACCATTGCATCAACATTAAAACAATATTACTTTGGCAATCTTATGGACATTTATCTTGACATTAAAAAGTTTTATCCAAGAGATGACTGCATATACCATATAAGATGCAACCGCAATTTAAAGTATTATTTCTCAACAGTGTGACCTCCAGGTCAATTGTATCAAAATCGTTTGAGGAGTTTTGAAAAATGCAGATTCCTGGTACCGAACTGAATACCAACTCAGGAACTGGAGAGTGGAAGCTAAGCATGCACATTTTTTGCAATCATTATCCCCCCGAGTGATTTTGGTACATGTTTGCCTAACAAACCATTAGTCTTCTAACACTTGGTAAACACGTCAAGTCACATAGGTGTAACTCATACTTTATTCTCAAGATATGGTCTTAGACTAGGACTTGATTTTTATTACTGCCAAATTGGAACCAACTCATAACTGTCTCCAACGGGTTTCTGAAGCTGTAAATCACACAGGAAACTGCCCTTCTCACTGGAAGATTTGAAGCAATAGAAGGGTGTAGCCTTTGATTTAACAGTGCAACTCCCTATGGAATATGCTAAGCAAAGCTCCAGTGGCAATATCCAGATGCTTCTTAGAAATGTTTGGTCTCAGATACCATCTCAGCTCTCCAGAATCAGAACTTGCAGTTTAGCCATCTCACTAGATGGTTTGTATGTATATTAAAGTCTGAGAAGCATGAGTTATTTGTCGATGCAGGTATTCCCGGGCAGGTCTTGCATGAGACAAACGGAAAAGTGTATTAGGGAAATTATAGCAAACACTTGAGGTATACGTCACAGTAAAAGGTATTCAGAAGGAAGGACTTGTGGAAATGCAAACAAAAGATTCTGAATTTCTTTTTTATGAACGTGAAAGTTTATGTTAATTTAATTTTCACCCCACTCTACAAAGCACTGTATTGATGATGACAGAGAGAAGTCATTCAAGAAACAATCGAGAACAGACAAAAGCTGTAAAGAAGAGGTTTAAAAAGCAGTAGTGGTTTGTGAGTTACTTTACTTCTTTAGTTTAAGATGTACTTCAGATATAAACAATAACCAGAACCACATTTATTCTGTTGTTTTCTTATTGATAGATGCTCTTGAAGTTGGTGTATGCTGTTGCTATTTGTTGTTGTAGTGTGTTGTCAAGTTGTCTGCAACTCATAGAGACCCTGTATACAACAGCTCTGAACCCTGCTCTATCCTGAGCCAACCTTATCTCTGACACACCTACCCTGTTACCCCAGTCACTGAGTCAATCCTTCTCATCAAGTGTCTTCCTCTCCTGCATTGTCCCTCCACCTTCCCAAGCATGACATCCCTCTCCAAGGACTGGTCCCTCCTTGCAACATGCCCAAAGTATGGCAGACCGAACTTTAAAATTTTGCCTCCAAGGAGCAGTCTGGTTTATTTAACCCCTTCAAGGACAAACCTGTTTATTCTCCTAGCAGTCCAAGGTATATTCAATACTCTTCTTAAGCACCACAACTCAAAGGCATCAATTCTCCTTCTATCATCCATTCTATCATCCTCTATCATTGTCCAGCATGTAACTGTGAAGCCACAGCCTGATCAGGAGCATCTTTAATCTCTAGTATGACATTGCTGCTCTTTAGTACTCTGGAGAGTCCAGGACAGCAGATTTTCCCAATGCAATCTGTCTTTTGATTTCCTGGCTGCTGGTACCAAGTGTATTGTCCATGGAGCCAAGTAAACTAAACCTGTTAACAATTTCAATCTCTTCACCATCTATCATGACACTGCCAATGGGAGGTGCATAAAGCTTCTCTTTGATAAAAAGATTCACTGAAAAGGATTAGAAAGAAAAATCTAGAAAAAGGTGTTTTGAGACAGTCTTCCTTGAATATTTTTTTAAATACTCTCAGTGTAAACTAACCAGAGAAAACTAAGGCTCAAAGTGGACTACAGTGCAAAAAGCTGCACTTGAATCTGCTGTTGTTATGTGCCATCAAGTTTGAAACAATCCATAGCTCTTCCAGCAAATTTTGAGGAGCTGTAAATCTCACACTGGAAGAGATTGTTCATCTTTCTCCCAAAAAAGTGGCTAGTGGATTTAAACCATATGCCTCAGATTGACAGTGCAATTTCTAACCACAAGCCACTAGAGCTCCCTGAACAGATGAAATAATTGCTAATATGCATGTCCTGGGTAAATATCGTGCTTTCTGACAAAATATGTTGCCTTACAAAGAGCACAGGATGGAAATGACAATTTATGTTCTTAATCACAGTGCTCATTAAATTAATTATAAGATTTATTAGTAGTTAATGGCACTATTATTAATTCAGCTATGAGAATGCTATCAACACATAAAATTCTATTTATAAGACACTGTTGTTGCAGCTTGTGCCATCAAGTCAAGTATGACTCACAGCAACCCTATCCTATCTTGTGCCATCCTCACAATCTCTGACACACTTGAGCGCATTGCTGCAGTCACTGTGACTGTCCACCAGGTTGAGGGTGTTCCTCTCTCTTGCTGTCCTTCCACCTTGCCATGCATGATGTTGCTCTCCAAGGAACATAGTACACAGGTTTTACACAAGTACTCTTAAAATATCTCTTTGAGAGTGATTTATAAGCACTTATTACACACTAACCAATCTTTAAACACTTACTGAAATATGAATAATATGGAAACAATAAAACTGATTATATGTAAAGTTAAATATAAAATTAGTATCAATATCCCCTAAAATAACCTTTTAAAACCAGCACACATTATGAACGATACCTATTGTATATTACATAATTACCAAATGAATATATCAGTTTTAAATACAAAATATCTATCGCATCTCATAACAACTTGCAGAGAACAAAAATGTAAAAAAGAAACTATCCAGATGTCTACTACCTCTCCCTCTCCCTCAGGATCCTGAGAAGTGACTGTGAATCCGTGGTTACTGAAAACAAACACTAGAAAGTCATATTAAATAGCTATTATCTCTGCACCCTGAACCTGACTTATGTAGTAAAACTGAGATAAAATACAGTGTTTAGTTCATTGTTCAGAAGTCCATTAAATAATGATGATTACTATATGAAAACATCACAAAGGCTATCATTAACAGCTAACTATCTTAAATAATTTTCTAACTCCATGACGATGCTTCTTATTGGGTGCTATCAAGCTGACTATGATTCATAGCCATTCAATGAGCACCAGATCTGAAAGTTGCTCTATGCATTTAATGTTGTGTGCCACCAAGTTGGAAGAAACCCACAACTGACCAATCAGCAGGTTTCCAGAAGCTGTAAATGACTCAGGAGGAGACCATACATCCTTTTCCATCAGAGCAGATCATAGATTCGTACTAAAAAAACAAAAAGCCTACTGAAGTGGCCCAGCTTTCCATAGTGGAAGTAATTCTGACCTCCTTTATTACCTTTGGGTGGCATTGTTTATGAGTAAGACTTCCCTTTCCTGACACAGACCCTAAACTGGCAGCAATAGCTGCCCCAATAATATCGGCCATTCTCTGGTCTTTTCTCTTCCCTCTAGATCCCAGTCGTTAAAAGAGGGAAAAATTTAAACAAATATATAACAAATAATTTTGAACATTATAATATTTTAAGCTTAAGGCCAGAAATATTAACAATATGATCATTTCCAATCCAGAGATACATGTTCGAAAGCAGTTCCTATTTTCCATAAATGGTATTGGTAAGAAGACTAATGTAAATGTGGACACAGTTCCACTATTACTCCCCCATGCCACGATATAGTGTTATTAGCATGAGTAATTATAAATCCATTGCCATCCTTACTCTAACTTAAATTTTTTTAAATTTAAATTTATTATTAATTTCAGTAAAAATTTACAGAGGCTATGGATTTACATTCATTCATTGTTGCACATTTCTCCCCTCCCAAGCCTTGCCCCCAGAACACTACCCTCTTGGAAAAGTAAAAGAAAAATTCTTTCATTGTTTTACAAACCCTCCCTCAGGTCCACTCCACCATGCAGCCATTGCTATAGACTCCTGTCATGACAGAAATACCTAATCACATATCTCTTTTAAACAGTTTCTCCGCCCTCTGTTTCAGTGTAGTATACATTATTGAACCCATCTTACTCAGTCTCTCCCCAACCCCAAGGTCAGTCCTCTTTTACAACAGTGGCATATTTGTCCTTTTTGTGACTGGGATAATTCACTCAGCATGATGTTCTCCAGAGTCAACCATTTTGAATAATTTTGCATGAGTTCCTTGTTTTTCAATGCAGCATAGTATTCCATTGTGTGAATATACCACAACTTCTCTATCCATTCGTTTGCTGATGGGCACTTAGGTTATTTCCAACTCCTTGCTATTGTGAACAAAGCTGCAATAAACATGGGTGTGCACATATCTGCTTGGATGTCAGTTATGGTCTCTTCGGAGTATATTCCTAGTAGTGGAATTGCTGGGTCAAATAGTATCTCTATTTGCAACTTTTTGAGAAAGCGCCATACCTCTTTCCACAGGGGTTGCACTGTGTCCATTTTACACTCCCACCAACAGTGAATAAGGGTTCCAGTTTC
>NW_006399811.1:739632-775702 GCF_000299155.1 Elephantulus edwardii | reverse complement strand
AAACAAACAAACAACAAAGCACAAATAAAACAAAGCCCATAGTTGTTGAATCAGTTCTGACTCACAGTGATCCTGAAGGTCAGAGGAGAGCTGCCCCATAGAGTGTTCAAGGCTGTAAATCTTTACAGAAGCAGATTGCCACATATTTACCCCCTAGAGTGGCTGGTAGGTTCAAATGACTCATTTTCTGATTACTAGTCAAGTGCTTAACCACTGTGCCACCAGAACTTCTTTTGCTTAAATGCACAGTGAGGATCATTTGCTTATAAACAGCATAACTTTAGCTTGCAATGAAGTCCGTTCATACTATTTTAGCAATTTGTCTGCCATTCAAACATATATATTAGCTATAAAAACAGCCTATTCAAGAATAACTTTTGACATTTTATCCATCACTGAAAATAGTATTTTAATGATAATAATTTGGCTAAGGTTGTAGGTACAAGTTTAGTACTAAAAAACACCTAGGTCTGTTCTTGTAAATGTAGTATTCAAGGAGCCCAATCCAGGGAAGAGTGGCCTCCAGCCAACCCTGAGGTTAGAAATACTTCAAATTAAATTGATTACAGAATACACGTAACTCTTTTCTCAGATAGCAGTGTATCTATCAATACATTGTAACTTGTGACCCTAATCTCAATCTGATTTTAAACATCAACTGAAATGAGAAGAACTCTGAGCTCCAACAAAATGTTTTATCCTCCCTTTTGCTCAATCATCCTCTAAATAAGACTATGTCAGAATGCCCTGACCTTCTATGATCAATGCTGAAGCTGAAGCAGATTCACTTTGCAGCTACAGAAGTGAGCTAGTTAAAGGAATTAAAAAACAACAAAACTCACACTAATTATCACTGACTCAGAATAGATTGACAGTGGGTTTTCAGAAGCTGTAAACTACAAGGGAAGAGACTATCCATATTTCTCCCACAGAGAGCTGGGAGATTTGAACCACCTACCTTTGAGTTGGCAGCACTATCCTCCATTTTGTGTACCATCAAGTGGGAAGGGACCCATAGCTGATCCTCTGAAGGTGTTCAGAGACAGGAAATTGCATGGGAGGAGACTGCCCATATTTTCTCTTGTGGAGTAACATATGGATTCTAGCCATGTACCTTTGTGGTGGCACTAGGGCACATTAGTTAACAAGTCAAATATTTCCTACAAGATATTATGAATGCAATAATACTCTGCTTAACCAAGTAACATTACACAAGTTCCCAGGATCCATTATCTTATTTCATGCTTTATTCTATGGTTTAGAAGGCACTCACAAATTAGCATAGCATTTGCAACAGAGTTGGACAGTGTTCAGAGTATTTTACGCATAAAAAAATTATTAACTCTCTTGAATTTTATTTTAACAGGTAATTTTGCATCAATTAGAAAAAAATTATCCTAAAGAGAACCAGTTTTGAGAATCTTATCTTCTTATTTGTATTATAAGCTCTTCAAATTTTGAAGAAAGTGAAGTTAATATTCAATAAATTGCTTCAAAGTTTACTTCATTATAGACCTATTCTTAATATTTCCAAAATTTATCATTAGAATAATTTTAACAAAATAAATTTAATTAAACTAAAATAACATGAGCATAATGAAAAGTTTTTAGAGTATTTAATAGTTTTCAATTATACTAATAATATAAAAGATAAGAATAATGTAGGTGATATCTTATAGAGAAGACCTAAAGCTTTGTTGGGAAGTTCTCTTTATAAACTATCATGAATGCATGTAAAAATTATAATTAACTCTTCACTATCCAAAGTAACCCTGTAAGCCTTTATTTTTGGGGCAAAAACTAGAATCCTCATCTTGTAATTTCTAAACTAGTTCTCTTTTCATTTCAATTTAGAAAATTTAGAATGCTCCCCTTATGTGGGACATTAAGGTTCAGACTTTCAGTTTCTTGTCCCTATAGATAATGAACAGATAGTAGGAACAAAGGAGCTACCGACTTGATTTGCATTAAAATACTCTAAGTCCTTTTTTGACATCCCAGCAAAACCACTACCTCCAAATGTAAACAGGATCATCATGTTTGTCTTTTTCATTTTATATTTGTTTGCTTACAAAGTTTGTATACAACTTTGTTTCACACTATTCTTCATTCACATTATGTTTCATACAATTCCCATGCATTATATTTTATAAAATTAATCAGCATTGGACCTTGCCCATCATTACCCTGTGTTTTCACCCAGATCCTTCCCATTTCCATCACCCTCTCCCTCCACCCACCAAACTGTGTAATTGTGTGGTGTGTGGTTGCCTTGATTAACTCTTCATGACCAATTAAGCATTTAGTGCTCACCTACCTTTTCCACTACAGGGGTGTGGCTGGAATTTGCTAGCCTACTTTTAGTGTGTGTGCTACCATCTGGTGGAAGCCTTTACAACTGCATGAGTCTGAAGATGGGCCTCATCTTACCAGACTCAGTATCAGAAACCCATTGGTACATATGTGTCCCACTAACTTTAATAAAAGGAGCTTTGGTAGCCTAGTAGAGGCTGAACTACAATCCTGAAGGCACCAGGTTCAAATTCATCAGCTGCTCCATTGAAGAAAGATGGGCAATCTCTTCCCATGCACTTAAATGCCTCTGAAAACCCACTTGATGGTCTGCTATAAGTTAATTCTGACTTGATGGTACACAACAACTACAGCAACTGTACTAAAATCCACATTATCTAAAGGCCAATTCTTTCTCATTTCATAAAGCTTTCCATTGCTGATAATACGTAACTTCAAAATATTCAAAATAGAAAATAATTCCATTTTAAAAGAGTTAGGTACCTAACAATGCAAGCCATATATATATATATATATATATATATATATATCCCTTGATATTTTTAATGAGAAAGAAGATTTTCAATAAATAAAATGTATGATTCCAAGTAATTATTAATCACTTTAATACTGATCATTTGGCTACTCCAAGTGTGATCCTGTGGTGCTGTGATCAGCAGCAGCCGCACTGCCATGCAGTTTATCAGAAATGAAGAATTTCAGTTCCCATTTCAGAACCACTAAATCTGAATATGAAACTTAAAATCTCCAGCTAATTCCTACCCCAAGCAAAACAGTTCTGGCTTGGTGCGTGTATCATTCCTGTTTGTGTACGAGGGAGCAGCAGCACACAGTCCAAAGGGAGTTGTGATGCTAATCCAAAGCTAGTGCCTCTCTGGCAGCTTGAATCCACCAGACCCTCCAATAGAGAAAGAAAATTTACACCCTTAATAACCCAATGGTGCAATTTACAACTCTGGAAACCCAATAGCAGGACAGTGATGAGTTGGTTCTAGTGGGATGGCAATGAGACAGAGTGAGCTTTGGTGCTGACAACTACACCTTAAGTGTTGCTTACTTTTTAGATGTTTTATATTACTAAGCACTTCACATTTGTTATTTCACTTACCACTATAAGGTATGTGTTTTAGGATGAGATAATTAAGCTTCAGAGAGGTTAAGAAGCATAGTCAAAACAAGTAACTTATAGGTCTGGGTGAGAAATGCATGCGATTTCAGTTATGCACTATTCCGTCACACAATGGTCTTAGTAAAAAGAAAAATACTACTACTACTAGAAATGGCAGGGATATTTTAGAGGTACTCAAAGAGATAGGTGTTAGAACACTGACAGAAAAGGTTAGTGGTTTGAACTTATCCACCACCCTGTGAAAGAGAGATGACGTACATATACCTCTCTATATATATACCTCTCTATATATATACCTCTATACATATACATATACATATATACCTCTATATATAATGCCTCTGTAAAGATTTACAGCCTTGACAACCTTCTAGCACAACGTCGTCTTTCCTACAGAATCACTACAAGTCAGAATAAGCTCAATGGCAATGGATTTCCAGAAGAGAAAAGAGATACAGAATTATCACATTTCAGTAAGATTCTCAGGTTAATCAAAATACTTCTATTATGTCGGCTTCTTAGGTGATGGAAGACATTGCTGATGGTGATGTTAAGTATTACCTAGTCAATTCTGACTCACAGAAACCTACAGGATAGATTACCACTGCCCATAGGGTTGCTAAATTGAGATCTTGGCAGGAGCAGATCATTAGGGCTTCACTTCCACGGAGTCACTTTTAGATTGAAAGCACCTATCTTTCAGTCCCTTCAGTTAGCATAGTACTTAAGCACTGTCACTAGGGATCCCCCTACGAAGGTAGACATGGAAGGCTTTAAAACACCTGAAAATCTAGTGGAAGAAATAACACTTAACTCTGACAAACTAGCAGGGAAATAATTAAAAATAGAAATATAGGCAAATACAAAATGACACTTTACAAATTTAATACAAAATTCTAAGAAAAATGTTGAATAAATATATTTACTTTAATATGACAACGATTAATATATGTTTGAGCTGCACTAAGAACTGAAGCTCTAAAATTAATTCTTAAAAATAGACTCTTTGATATTAGGGATTATGAGAGAGACAGCAAACATTTAAGTATAAAACAAAATTTTAAGTCCTATAAGAGATAGTTACACAAATGCTAATTCCATCATGCTTCACAAAGGAGAAAATAATGTTAGATGAATAAAGTCTAGACAATGGGAGAGACCTGAGAGAGGGGATGGATATGGATTAAGTCCCTGGACATGCATTGTTTTCACCTGTATAGCAAGGGAGTTAGATCAGACAGCAATCTCTCTGAATTTATAGGATCTCTGCAAATGCCTGGGGGTGAAAAAATGGTCAGATTTTTCAGTCTGCTGTAATCAGAGTAATTCAGACATTAAATGTTTTACATATGTTCATCCCAAAGGAGATTTCTGTTTGTGCTAAAAGAAAGTCTCAAAGTTACCTACATTCTGGCATTATGTGCCTAATTATGCTTACTCTAAATTGCTTCTATTAATGTCTGACCTATCAGGAGACCGCTGTCTATTAATTAACTAGCAAGGAGTCTCTGGGGTAATAAATCAACCTAAGAAGTGGCATAGGCAAGAAGCATTATCAGAAGTGATACTTATCCAGTCCTTGAGTGTATGCCAACTCTATCTCCCTCCTTCTCAGATCCACCTGGAATTTGTACTCTGGACTGATGTTATATCAGTCACAAGGAATGAAGTAAGATGTTGCTCTGAAAATCTCTCTGATACACTGGAGTACAATGCAGGAAGCTTTGGGATCCATATAGTAGATTATAAAAATCAAAGTGGACCTGTGAAGAGCTAAATTTTTACTAAGGTGACACAGAATGCACCATGGCTTCTGCAGCACTCCACAGGAAACAATGCACCCTGACAGATGAGGAATTCTGCACAGCAGTACTGTCCACACTCTCAGCACAGACACAGCAGTGGCCTCCCAGAAGGCAGAGGTGTACATCATCAAACTGCTGTAGCTGCAAGAGCATCAGAGGCAGAACAAAAGAGGAAAGAAAAGGTAGCCCGGGTTCTCGGGTACACAAGAGGTGCAGAGAACTTTAATATGAGCAGAATCAGAAAATTACCAAGGACTAGTCAAGTACCCAGCACCATTGTTTTGCCTTTGTTATGCTTAGGAAATACAATCTTGAAATCTGCCAGTAATGAAGTCAACAAAATACAATGAAAATAAAAACACAATAAGAAAGAAGCAAGGTAACAAGTCTGCCTACTGTACTTGATTTTTTGAAATACTAAGGTGGAGGGCTTACCATCTATAAATGAACAGCAAGATCTTGGAAAGATTCATGTTAAAGAATGAAGAAGTTAGCAATCTCTATTGTCAAGTCTTCAACTAAATATTATTCTGAAATTGATGGTGAGTTGTTCCAAAGTAGCTAATGAGCAAGCTCATGGCTCATTTCATATGAAGAAAGTCAAACATTCATTTAAAGAGGGTGTAGATTTCTACAAACACTGAATTGCTCAAACACTGCTCTTGGAAATTAAATTAACACAGTCCATTTGTTTTTCAACATGTTCACATTTTATAATCATGATTCTTTTCCAGCAACTGAGCAAAACTGAAGTCTCACGGTAAGTAATAAATTCTTTCTAAATAAAAAGAAATTTCTTACATTACTGGTATTCTCCTAAGAAAGGAGATACAGTAACCACATAACATATGAAAAAAGAGTAGTATTTCCACTATATGAAGAACACTCTACCATATCAATGATAACTAAATATCTGAAAAAATCTAAATTAAATAATAAAAGACATAAAGATTATTTGGAGGAGTTCTTTTACCCAAAGTTTGCTATACAGTTGACCATGCGATTTTTGACTTGGCTATTTTTTTGTGTTTTCTTTGTTCTAGTTATTTAGTAATGTTACTGGACAGATATTTTCACAATGTAAAAAAATGAACCTAAAATATGCTTCATAATCTGACCTCAAAATATACGGCAGCATTTCACTGTGTTTAAAGTCGTTTTTGTATTCTACTGCCTGTAGAAAAGAGTGCTTGCTGGTAACCTAATGGTAAGAAGTTGCAATGCAATGCCAAAGGCCCCTGGTTTGACTCCACTAGCTGCCCCACAGAAGAAAGATGGGCAATCTCTTCCCATGAAATTTACTACTTCTGAAAATCCACTCACTGGATATTTAGCTATGGGTTCATTCTGACTTGACAGTACACAGAAACAACAACAGCACCAACTGTTAAAAGCATCAGATGGACTAATGCAGAGCTGGAAAATGTAGGTAGGTAGCCTGCCCAACCACCTGCCTCTTTACAGATAAAAGATGGATCTTGACTCCAGAGAGGGCTGCTCATACAGGACCAGCAAATACCAGGAAATAAACAAACACACAGTTATGCTTGCCCTAAAGTTCTCACAGTAAGAGAGGAAGCTATGTTGTTGTAGTTCACTCGAACAAGTAGATTACTACCTCCCCTTCTCCCTGGCAGCTCAGTTCTTCAGCATCTGACTCCTTAAGGTCTGGATGGCTAGCCATCAGAATCCGCAACAAAAACAGTGGAGACATTTTCTTGAAGATTATTTTAGGAACCAAAAGTGATAGAAATTTGGTTTCCTTTCAGGATTAGCCTAGGGAGAAAGGTTTATTTTCTCATTTTATTCCAATCTAATAGCTTTAGAAAATGGGGTCTATTTTATTTTAATTCAAACTGATACAATTAAACAATTAATTTCTTTTCAATTCAAACTGACACAATTCTTACTAGTTTAGGACTTATGTGGAACAGTAAGTATAAAGTATGTGCTCTTTTCTGCAGATCCTCCAGGTTCCAGTTCCTCCCAAGGGCAGAGATATTTCCAGTTAAGTTTACTGCATTCTTCAAACTTCAAAACTGAGGGAAAATCACTTACAGAGGCTAAAAAATTCTGATTCCAGAAACCCACCGTGCAAATATACTGATTTAACGGATTTGAGAAAGTTGTTTATTGAAAAGTAATGATGTCCCTCAACCCCGATGTCACTCCTGTTTTACAACAGTGGCCCTATGCAATATTTGTCCTTTTTTGACTGAGATATTTCACTCAGCATGGACAGAGAAGGAGGAGAGGAATGATCTATATACTGCATTGAAACAGATGAGGGAGAGAACTGTCTAAAAGTGATATATGATTGGGTACTACAGGAGTCCAGAATGAAAGCTGCACAGTGGAGTTAACTTCGGGGGAGGGAATTGCAGAACAACGAAAGAGTTTTTCTTTTACTTTTCAAGGAGAAGAGTGAATTGTGAGGGAGGGGGTGGACAGGGAGAAGGTACGACAATGAATGACTAGAAACCCTAAGTCTGTAAACTCATTAAAATGAACAAAAAAAAATGCAGTATACATTATTTATCCCATCTTTCTCAGTCTCCCCCCAAGGGATATGTGATTAGGTATTATTTTCATGACAGGAGTCCAGAACGAAGACTGCATAGTGGAGTGGACCTGGGGGAAGGGATAGTATAACAATGAAAGAATTTATCTTTTACTTTTCAAAGGGAAGAGTGAACTGGGGAGGTGGGGTGGGCAGGGAGAAAGTGTAACAATAAAACAATGGAAATCCAAAGTCTGCAAATTTTCATTAAAATTAAAAATAATAATAATAAAATTATTAATAGGAAAAATAGTGACATCATTTTGAGGACTAAGGTGCATCTGATTCAGGCCATGATTGTTCCACTTACTTGCTATGCATCTGAGAGCTGGACAATGAATAAGGATGACAGAAAAATAACTGACACCTTTGAGCTGTGGTGTTGGAGAGCACTGAACATTCCATGAACGGCAAAGAGAATGAACAGATATGTCATGGAGAGAGTGCAGTTGGAGTACTCTTTGGAGGCAAGAATGATGAGGCTTTGTGACGTACTTTGGACATATTGCTAGGAGGGGTTGTTCCTTGGAGATGGGCATGATGCTCGGAAGGATGGAGAATTGGTGAAGGGTAGGAAAATCCTCAGCCATGTGGACTGACACGTGACTGCTGCATTGGACTCTCGTGTGTCAGGAAGTGTGAAGATGGCACGGAATATAACAGGCTTCAGATGTTCTGTTCATAGGGTTGCTGAGTCAGACTCAATTCGACAGCACCTAACAATAGTGAGTCTCACATAAATTGTCCACAGCCTACACTTTTGAGAAATAACGAATTAGTAGCTTCGAAGAATTCATTCACATCATGGAAAAAAAAACAAAACACCAAAAACTACCCCAAACCCAAAGCACCACAAATTACTAGAAAGTAATAACACTGTTGTTAGAAATGCACAGCCAACAACATAAATCATCCAGGTACCTATTAATCAATTTCCTGCCACACTACACTAATCTATTTATAAACAGTTACACACACATACACATACATTTCAGTCTTTTATTTAGGGCAATAAATTCAAGCAGCATTACCCTGACATTCAGCAACTTAGGAAAGACTTTACACAGCCACTGTAGCGTTTCTCCAATACTGATTCAGAACCATGGGCACAAACTAACCTGAGCATATGTTTGAGAAAATTATTGCAAAACAAATACTTTCTGTTCTTAGCCTCTTCATAAAACAACACTTTGCTATTAACAAAAATAAAGGGCTTAAAAAAATCTCAAACTCTTACAAATATTCAAGCAAAAATCCAAAACAATTACCACTGTTTTGTTGTTGTTAGGAGCCATCAAGTTGAGCACAACTCATAATGACTCAATGAACAAAAGATCTAAAACCTGTTTTATCCTGCACCATATTGACACTTCTTGACATCTTATTAAGGGTCTTTCCCTCCTTCACCAATCCTTAACCCTTCCCAGCATCATTTCCCTCTCCAAGGAATAGCCCATCCTAGTATTCCTTTACTAGTTTTCCTGAGGAAACTGAAAGAAAGAAAGAAAAAAAATAATAGTGATTTCTGGTTAGAATATGTCGGGATGATGTTCATTATCAGATGGCATGGAGAAGAGAAGGCAACATATATTAGAGTAGAAAGGACATCATTTTGATGTCAGATAAAACTGAATTCAAATGTGACACAATTCCCTTAGTTGAACCTTCTGATAGTAGTTGTGCTACACACGCTGTTTCTCCTCTTTCCCACTATAGGCTATTCTACCAGCTGTGCTAATAGAGACCTGAGGACCACAATCTCTATTAGCACAGATGGCTAAATGAAAAATGCAGGTAGTTCTCTACTTTTAGCTCTCCATTCCTATGCCTCATTTTTAATTAGACTCAAAGAAAGCCAAGGCAGCTAATGAGTGAACTAGCAGTATTACTAATTTTTGAGAATATGCACTCCACTAGAAAGATAGAAAATGAACTAGAGAAAAAACAAATTTAAGCTTTCAGTAAGAAAATATGGAATTCAGAGATAGTAAGTTTGATGCTTCCTCTATTAAACTTCTAGATAGATAGCTCATAAGACTTAAAAAATAAAGTTGTCTTCACCATGCCCATCCCTAAGAATAAACAGCTGTGGGTATATTTCCATGCATGCACACAGACATTTATTTAAATGGCTTTAGATAAGGAACATTACAGACAGAGCATTTAAATAGTTTTATATCAGTAAAGTTAGTAATTTCTGCCGAGTCAACAACTACAATTACTATTGCTAACATGTTGTTGTTGTTGTGTACCATCAGATCATAACTGACCCATTGCTGACCCTCCAGTGGGTTTTCAGAGGCAGACTGCCCCTCCTAATCCCCTGAAGCAGCTGTTGGACTTGAACTGTGTGTCTTGTGGATTGCAGGAATGCTTCTTGCCACTAGGCCACCAGAACTCCCTTATTAAGCTTTCTATATTCTAAGAAGTGTGACAGGAAATTTACAGTCATTATCTCATATACTTTCATGAAGCAGGTGTAATTGCGAATCCTAACTGACAAAGGAGAAAATCAAGTAACAAAGTGAGTAGTAGATCTTGAATTATACTTGAAATGGGAAGCTGAAATAAAAATTCTAAATCCAATCAGTAAGATTCTAGAATGCAGACTTAACTGCTATGCTTCATTCTCTTTATCAATTATCTCATGGAATAACTGGAAATATAGGGGAATTTCTAACACACTTAGGGAGTCTGATGTACAACCATATTCAAAATAGGTTAATTAAATAGCTTTTTACTAAATTCTGTTATTGATGCGCATCTTTCTAAATCATCACTTCTGACTTCAAGGTAAATTTTTTAAACCTATAACAAGATTTGAAAAATCACATAAGACTAGAAGGATAGCCACACAAAGTTCTGCAAGAATAACTATAAAGACCTGCAGTTAGTTCCAGCACATTTATTCCACCAAGTAAATAACAAAGAGCTGGATGAAGAATAGGCCATCTATGACAGAACTGAAAAAGTTCACTACAGAGGTAAGCTCATCCTGCTGTTCAAACAACTAGGTACACATAAGACTGTATTAATGGAAGTAAATTATAAAGATATAACAACTCCTAGGCCCTTAGTAGGAAGCTCTGGTGGCCTAGACTAAGAAGTTGAATAATCAACCCCAAAACAGTTTATTTGAATCTACAGGCTGCTCTACAAAGGAAAGATGGGTAATCTCCTCCCAACTGTGCATTTTACAGTCTTTTAGAACTCACTGGAGGGTCACCTATGAGTTAGCTCTAACTTAGTAGTAATGAGTTTTGGTTTTGATGGTTTGTTGTTGTTGCTGAGGTTTTTTTAAAATAAAATTTTTAATGAAACCCTTGTGATTTTCCCAGGGAATAATAAATCAGACAATACTGTGTCTAGGATGAACAACAGTAGCCTAAATAATGTTCTCTATTATAGAACCGAGAGTTCCTATCTTTCTATGTACAATATACATAAAGGACATTAAGAAATCAGAAGCCCGTCTTTATAGATTTTGGCAAAGTGATAAAGACCATGCGTGTTACTTTAAAAGAGGGTAAAGAAAATGAGAGATTTAAGAATCAAAACATCTTCTCTTCTATGAGGGGAAGAACTGTCTAAAAGGAATATTCAATTATACATTATAAGTATGAGAACAATCTGGAACAAGGGTTGCATTTGCAGGGTAGGTTGGGGGAGGGGGGAGGGAAGAAAATGTGCAACAATGAACAAAGAAAAATTACAGATAACACTGAGGAAAAAAAATCAAAACAAACGTATAAACTGACTCAATCCTTATGCTGTCTCTACTGTATTTCTATTTTATAGTAATTGTGGTATTTATAATAATCCAAAACTATCTTTTTAATATCCTAATCTGGAACATATTTTGTTTGCTCCAATTTGAATGTAAGTCCTATCAGAAAAAAAAGAATTTTTCATTCTTATTCATTAAGTAATTTCAAGAGTGGCTTATATCGATGATTTGTTCAAATTAACTGTTTAATTATGATAGATGAAAAATGTTTTCTGCACGTCCATAAATTTCCCAGTAATGTCTCTTCCTACAACTTAAATGTTACTACATGTATTCAAGTCAACTCCAATACATAGCAATACTATAAATAACACATAGAAACTCTGCTCGATTCGGCATCAGCCTCACAATCTCTGTCACATTCAACACCACTGTTGCAATCACTCTATCAATTTATCTCACTGAGGGTCTATCTCTGCCTGCCTGACCCTCTATTTTTACTAAGCAACAACTTAAGACTTTTTAATAAATATTTCCATTATGAGGTTAGTATTTGTCAAATTTTAATTTCTTTTTAATTCTTCTCCCAACCCAAAACAACAAAAATCAAGATCAAAAGAGTAATAAAAACTGGAGGAAACCGAAGTTCTAAAAATTACAGAAATTATTTATATTTTAGGCATGAGGAGATCTGAATCCTAGAAAATAAGCAGATATTTTGCAATTGGTGAATGATATGAAGAAGCAAAAACAAATGTCAAATAATTTGGTCAAAATTATGTAACTCAAATTACTGTCTAAAAGACATTAAAACAAGTAATTAAAGTAAGGCATACCATAAATGTAAGGTTTACCATGGAAAATAACAAATGTCACGAAAAACATATACATTCAAAGTTATCTCAATGAAAGCATGAAGACAGAGAACTGAATAAATCCTTTAGAGTATAAAATAGAAAGCTGTGCTACATCAATAGATCTGACATACTTTTACTCTACATACTATGTTGTTGTTGTTGTGTACCATCAAGTAGGAACCGATCCACGGCTGAGCCTCTGGTAGATTTTCAAAGAGTAAATCACATGGAAAGATTGTTCATCCTTCTCCCATGAAGCAGCTGGTGGCCTTGAACCACGTGCCTTTCAGATTGCAGTGCAGTTTCTGGCCACAAGACCACCAGGAGTCCCTATATATACTATACATGACAGTTATTGATATGTATAGTATATAGATCTACACTATACTAAAGGAAACATAATGTGCAGAGAAGAGATAACATGCATGCTTTAAACTGCCTGTCCTTAGAAAAAGTATATCAAGGTTCGTCCTTGAACAACTTCTGGGAACTTGGCTGATATTAAGTGTACCATGGACTGCTAAGAAAACAAACAGATTCATCCTAAGGAGGATTAAACCAGGATGCTCCTTGGAGACAAGGATTCTGAGGCCACGTCTGACATATTTTGGACATGCTACAAGGAGGGACTGGTCCTTGGAGAGGGACATCATGCTTGGGAGGGTGGAGGGACAGCACAAGAGGGGAAGGCCCTCTATGAGGTGGATTGATTCAGTGACTAGGGTAATCGGGATGGGTGTATCAGAGACAGTGTGACTGGCACAGGACAGAGCAGAGTGTAGGGCTGTTGTACATAGGGTCGCTATGAGTCACAAGTGACTCAATGGCACATAACAACAACAACAACTTTATGATAAATGTCTTCTGAAATAAGGATGGCTCACTGTGCTTAGACTGTCTGTGGAAAGAACACAATTTGTGGCAAACACTTGTTTTCCTTATAGAAGTCTGGAATTTTTGTAGATGCCAGGCAGAGAGTATTTACATGACTATGACTAGCCTCTAATAAAAACCTTGAGCACTGGATCTCTAATGAGCTTTCCTGGTAGACAACACTTCACACACATTGTCACAACTTGTGGCTGAATAAGCATGTCCTATGTGATTCTACTGGGAAAGGATGTCTAAGAGTTTGCACCTGGTTCCCTTCTCTCATTTGGCACCATATCATTCTGCTGTGCTAAATCGTAGACATGCACGTGACTACAGGCTAGATAATGAGCTGGCAAAATACCCAAACAGAAACATCCTAACAAAAGATCTAGGTTTGAGATTGTTTAAAATTTTTTAAAAAATTAACTAATGTGATTAATGCATTAAAGATACATTTATCATATTTGCAGATTAAAAATATCAGAAAATAAAGCCAAATTTCAGAAAGGCTGAAACACAGAAGCAACTCTAAAAAGATGATGGTTAAAGAGATAAAGACAAGGTGAACAACTAGAATAGAAGGGGGGAAAATAACCCCACAAACCACTGTACACATAAAATGAATGAACACATAACTAAACAGGTCTGGAAAAAGACAAGAATTTTATTGAAAATAAACTCAAAATACATTAATTAAGAAGATTTCATGGAACTACAAATGATAATTAATTTAGCCCTTTTTGTTATTGTGTACCATCAAGTCAAAACCAACTCAGAGCTGACCTTCCTGTGGATTTACACAGGAGGAGACTGCCCATAGGTAGTGATTTACTGCTTCTAAATATCCACTGGACGGTCAGCCATAAGTGAATTCTGACTTGATGGTACATAACAACAATATATATAAAACAAGTATATACGCAAGGGGAAATGATGGATCCATATACTTTTGTAGCACTACTAATCATTTCCTACACATATATTGGATTATTGTCTGAGCACGATTTAAAGAAGAATATACCAAACCACGTGGAGGGAAAGTAATCAGTGTTTTTGAAAGCACGTCATTTTAAAAAGTGCCTAGAGACACTGTTCCTCCCCTATATAAACGACAATGAGAAGAAGCTAGGAAGAATATATTTCAGATGACTCTTAAGAAAAGTTACCTAAAAAAAAAAGAAAGAAAAGTTATCTTAAAATAATAGCTACCATAAAATGTATTTACCATCTACACTCAAGTAGGGTCTGTAACCATTAATATAAAACCAAACGGCCAAATGGTCAACAAAAATAAAAAGCATCAAGACTAAAAATAATAACAAATAAAATAATAAAATTAATTAATTAATAAAAATAAATAAATAAAAAGCGAAGACTACTGGTGGACGGATAGCAGTGAAATTGGATTAACTGGCAATGGGACAAAACCAGAAATAATGAAAATACTGAAACACTGTGAAGAACGCAACAAAGGTCACTGAACATCATGTACAGAAATTACTGAATGGGAAAACTGTTCATTGGGTTTCCATAGAAAAGACTATAAAATATTATTAAAAGAAAGTAAAATTAGCCTACTAGTCCACTGACTATAGATTAAAAAATAAATTTAAAAAGATACTAGCTACACTAAGTAATCTTTTAAAAATCTCCCAAAATACTCATTTCTACAGAAAATCTATTAACATCGTATCAGAAAAGCAGAAGAGAAAATGATCTTAGAGTAATCTTCAGCCTATGTACAACCTCAACAGAGAAGAAAGGAAAAGACCACTGTTAAAAGACCAAAGAAACACTGCTTGCTAATCTTGACAAATTCAATTCAGCTCAACAAATAAATTATTTATAACATAAAAAGTACTTTGTATCAAACTGAAAATAACTGAGTAGTCACTATACACACCGTGCTTTGAGAAATCTGAGATACATAAAAGATGTAGTGAAAAGATGCAGATATATAAGTATCCTTGCTCTGTAGACACCAGGTATTACTTCTCCAGGGTAACAAAGGCACATCTGACTTGGCTGAGTTAGGCTAAAGTGACTTAGTTTCTGTTCATAGACAAAGTTGTTAACCACTGTGTCATCAAGGTGCCTTTGAAGCAGTCATTACAATAAATAAATAGGGGTTACATAACAAGAACAACAACACTGTCCTATAAAAATTTTAATTCCAATAAATGATCATAACCTGTAGATTATGATTTCCTATTTTATATTATAATTTCAAGTATTTGTTTTATATACTCCCCCAGAAATCTTTGTTTTTAGACAATAGAACATCTAATTTACTCATAAATCTCAGTATCTTTTATAGAATTAGTACAGTTCCTGGCATATTAAGTATTTAAAAAATGAACAAATGAATTATTCTATTGTTCAAAAGATTATCAGCTGAAAAGTATTCATCAATAGGTAGATGAATAAACAATATGTGTTACATGCACATAAGGAATATAACTCTGCCATAAAGATAAATGAAGTTCTGATTTATGTTACCAAATAGAAAGTTTGATGAAACTCAGTAACAAAAGGTAAATACTGCAGAACATCATTTATATGAACTATGCATTAGTCGACTGTATAAAGATCAATGAGGGACAGGAGGGAGGAAGTAAAAAAAGATCATTTTTCAGTTCAGGAAGTAAAAAGTTTCTGCTTAGGGCAATAAAAAAAATTGGGACTAGGGAGAGGTGATATTTGCACACATGATTAATATGAATCTGTAACATGAAAGGTATTTAATTAGCAAATTCTGCACTATATATGTTTTACAACAACAATTTAAAAAATAACTGGCAAAGCCAAACTATGTATGTTGCTGTTGTTTGATTACTGTTAAGTTGAGCATGACTCACAGCGATCTCATGAACAAAAAGCCTGAAGCCTTTTTATAACTATCATCATTTATCAAAGTTCCATTTATCATAGAGTTTCCAGAGGCATGTTGGTTAGGAAGTGGATGCCACTCCTACTTCCAATACATTACATATATACATATTTACACACACTATGCATATACTATCTCTATCTATATATACACACACTATACATATCATATATATATCATATATATGAGATAGATATATAGATATATACATAGGGTTAAATTCATGCCACATTTCTTCATCCATTTAAATAGACGGGTCCATATTTCAAACCCTAGGTTGATGCATTAAAAAATGTCTGTCATAAAAATCATGTTTATAGACAGATAATTACCTATAATCAGATATTAATATTAGGGGAAATAATTCTAAGTGGCTCTGGACGAAACCTGAAGAGACACTGTGGTTCCCATGCCCACTACCTCAAAGTTGTTCCAACTTTTTTTTTTTGTTCCAATATTTTTACCCTAGTTTCAAAGTCTGCTTAAAACTTTATTTAATCAAAATTAATCCATGCAATGCAATGTTCTTTTCCACTTACTGCAACTCAAAATAATTTTATTTTCCATGACAAAATTTTTTATAACAGTGAACATTTCTTTCCTTTGATTTTAAGAACTAAAATTTTAAGATCTTTTATAATTTTAAGAACTATGAGATATCATCTCAACCCAGTCAGAATAGCAAAATTTAACAGAACAGCAAGCAACAAATGCTGGTGAGGTTGTGAAGAAACTGGAATCCTTATTCACTGTTGGTGGGAGTGTAAAATGGTGCACCACTGTGGAAGGCGGTATGGCGTTGCAAATAGAGATACCATTTGACTCAGCAATTCCACTCCTGGGAATATACCCCAGTATACCCCAAAGAGACCATAACTGACATCCAAGCAGATACATGCACACCCATGTTTATCATGGTTTTGTTCACAATAGCAAGGCACTGGAAACAACCTAAGTGACCATCAACAAATGAATGGATAGAGAAGCTGTGGTACATTCACACAATGGAATGCTATGCTGCATTGAAAAACAAGGAACTCATGCAATATTATTAAAAATGGGTTACCCTGGAGGACATTATGCTGAGTGAAGTATCTCAGTCACAAAAGGACAAATACTGCATGATGCCACTGTTGTAAAACAGGACTGACATCGGGGTTTGAGGGAGACTGAGAAAGATGGGTTCAGTAATGTATACTGCATTAAACAAAGGAGGGAGAAAACTGTTTAAAAGGGATATGTGATTAGGTATTTTTGTCATGATGGGAGTCCAGAGCGAAGGCTGCATAGTGGAGTGGACCTAGGGGGAGGGACTGTAAAACAACGAAAGAATTTTTCTTTTACTTTTCCAAGAGGGTAGTATACTAGGCGGCAGGGTTGGGAGGGGAGAAAAGCACAACAATGAAGGAATGGAAATCCAAACTCTCTGTAAATTTTCATTGATATTAATAATAATTTTTTAAAAAAGAGTTATAATGTCTCAAGGTATACATTCAGAACACAGAGCCCAAACACAGCTAAATATTTAGGCCAATTTGCCTTTTGAAACATATCAAACCTGCTGTAATACATCAATCTAATACATTGTTCCTATGACTTTTCAGAAATTTCTCCCTCGAGTTCTAGATATTAGCTGTTGCTCCCCACAATTTAATATGGACCAGAAGTACACAAAACCAAAATTCATTCCCCGAGCATTATACATTAATCAGTAAAGACTTAATGTCTTGATTGGTTGATCTTAAGTAAAAAGAAAAAAAATAATCTGGTTAGTTAATATTTTAATATTTCTGATTTTGCAATGAGTAATTTTACAAACTCTGTCATGAGTAGCATATATTAAGTAGTCATGTTGTTGTTATGTGCCACTAAGTCAACTATGACTCACAGCAACCTTTATGAACAATAGCCCTGAATCCTGACCTATCCTGAGTCAATTGCAATGTGTCTGACACACATGCCCCCATTGCCACAGTCACTGTGTCAATTCATTTCATCCAAGGTCTTCCTCTCCTGTGCTGACTCTCTCTACCTTCCCACGCATGATGTCCTTTTCTAAGGACTGGACTCTGTTGGCAACAGATCCAAAGTATGTAAGATTGAGTTTCAAATTTCTTGCCTCCAAGGAGCAACCTAGTTTCACCCTTTGCAGGATAGACATGTTTGTTGTCTTGGCAGTCTGGGTAAGTTCAATACTCTTGCCCAGCAGCACAATTCAAAGTCTTTGATTCTTCTCCTATCATCCTTAATCACTGCCCAGCTCTCAGATGCACAGCAAGCAACTGAGAAGTACACAACCTGGATCAGGTACACCTTAGTCTCTAGACTGACATCAGTGCTTTTTAGTACTATGGAGAGGTTCCTGATGCACTTTCCTAAAGCAATTAATCTTTTGATTTTCTGTCTGTTGGTGCAAAGAGTGCTGACTGTGGATCTGAGCAAGATGAAACTGTTTCCAACTTTAGTTTTTTTCCATTTATCATGATGTTGTCAAGTGGGCCAATTGGTGAGAATCTGTTCTTTTGATGTGAGATGCAATTCATATTGAAGACTACTGTCCTTGACCTTCTACAGCAAATGTTTCATGTCCTCATTTTCATTGAGCAAAGTTGTGTCATCTGTATAATGCAGATATTTTCAATATTATTTTCTGAATCCTAGCCACTAGACCACCAAGGAGATATCTAATATTATTTTCATTATTAAAGAAAATAAACTTATAAAATTAATGTATATCCCATTGATACACCTACTAGAACCTATTTAAAGAAGAGTTTCCTAGGTGAACCTCAGCCTGTACAATTCTGAAACCAGAACTAGATGGTGTCTCCTTACCACTGCTGATTCTGAAAAACATCACAATAGGGAATGACAGATCATGAGGAAGGAAAATTTGGACCAAAACGCAAAATCACTTAAAAAAAAGCAAATAGTACTATTCTGATAGAGACTAGTGCAACATCTATCTGAGACTATGAAACTGAGGGGTTAAAAGTTGGCTTTTCTATGCATTAATGTTAGCCCCCTCGGATCTTCAGCTACTGCAGACACAGTCTTGCAATCATCAACAGCTGTGGGACTAGGAAGAGAGAGGAAGGGAGGGAGAAAGAAAAAGAGACAAGACAGAGTGACAGTGTGCTTCCCATTCTGAGTAGCAATAACTTGAGGTAGACGAGAGCATGACCCTGGTGAGGAGATCCTAATGATGGTGGTGGAAAGACTATGACATTGCTGTGAAGAATCTGTGGAAAAATGTAACCAGAGAGGCCCTGAAATAAAGGTCACAGTTGAAGGTTTTGCTGACTAGAGCCTGAATTAATTGAGGAATTATGCCTTGTGATGGCTGTACTAAAACCTGGAATTACACTGAGTGGTATACTGCCTCTTCCACTATCCAACTTCCCTAAAAAACCCTACTCTTAGTACTGCAACTGTGACTAAAGTCTGTGAATCAAGAACAAGTATCAGACCACAATGACTGGTAGAAAGATGTGGCATGTCTGACTAAGCAGGTATCTATTTGCTCCTATGGATATTATTGATGGGGACAGTTTCCAGTTATGAAGCAGGTAGAAGTCACACTCAGCCACACATGTCACATCTGCTCTCAACACAAGACCTTAAGTCATCCTTCAATCTTGGAGTTAAACTCCCTTCTGAAGCTAATCTTTCACGAAAATAATAGAGAAGCCTGTCCAGTAAGTAATGACAACGCATATCCCTTAGAATACCCAACCACAGGAAATCAAAAGGGCAGGAGTTGCCCAGGAATAAAGCTCAAAATACAGGAGAAGTTAGGGAAAAAGTAAAAATGGACATGGGAAGCACTGAGGGGAAAACAGAAGAGTTTCATTTATATTTTGAGGTTTGAACTCAATATCACAATACAAAATGTGTGAAACATTGGATGGAAATCCATTCTGCTCTGTATACTTCCACCCAAATTGTAACAAAAAAAGTTTTTAAAAACAACAAAAAGGTATTCTCTAAGGACATTAATAAGTCAATGCAACTGTAGCCTAATTGATAATCCTTTACTTTTTCTGTAACTATATGACTTCATTAAAAGAAAGCTGATTTATACATAAAAAGGATTTTACTTAAAACATAATAGAACTAAAACCTTTCTGACTCCTTATATTTTCTTCTATGTACAGATACAATAATCACTATCATCAGAAGCTTCAAAACCTTCCAATGATAATATTTGAGAAATATACATCATACAAAGATTTGAACACTGCAAATCTACTCTTTTCAAACAAAATATACACAACTAAGAACATGAAATATAAGACTATGACATGATTACTTGTCAAAAGAATTTACATGAATATAGTTGATTTTGAGTTTTCACACCTTTCCATCATTAGTGTTATGCTTTTTAAAATATATAATAAATGTTGTTCAATTTAGTCTATAAACCTCTTGATACATCCAGCAGACAGCTATCATGTTTTTAAAGGACAGGCAATGCTATGTTGTTCTACTGTCTGAATAGATAAGAAATTGTTTTAAGAAATATCAAATACTACACACAGCTCATAATTAAAATTTTCCAGGAGTTCAAAATCTTATCTTCATGCAATTAATTTTAAACAAATCCTTTATCTTTCATGAAATAGTTACATTTCACAATAATTTTCTTTTCTATACCAAATAAACATTAACTTCTATACTCAAAGAAGAGGAGACAGGCCACACTACCACCATCCATGAATATACTACTCAAGAACCTTATCATCAACACTACTATTAGTAGATAAGAAATACAATCGGTAGTATATGACCATGCGAAAGTCATTTTAAAAATCTTACCTTAGCTGTCTTTATGTGAAATGAGACAGTACCACACATCAAATCACTAATTTCAGAGGCATTATACATAGTCTTGAAATGCATGTTAAATTTTAATTTGCCATTTCCAACAATGTCTCATCCTTTACATTGATGAGAAAAGCAGGTGTCTGATCCCATTTTCCTTAGGGGCCAATGAATCACTCTCACTAAATAATATTACTCCAAATCTTAACATATTTTCTCTTAAAGTGTGCCTCTTGAACAACAGCAAAATTGATTAAATCCCTACAATTACTCAAGAGTTGTTATGGCTCAGTGGTCAAGGCCCACAGGCACAGAGTTTGAATCCACCAGCTGCTCTGTGCAAGAAAGATGAGCAATCTCCTCCTATGCAATTTACCGTCTCTGCTGGCACTACAACAACAGTTACTGATTGAGAAAAAAGGATTTTATTCCACCAAGCTTGTAACTTGGGTGGAAATCAAAGCATTAGAAAATACTTTTACTCACCCCTGTTACCAGTGAACTTGTGTATCAATTATGATGCTAGATATGTTCTAGCAAAGAGTCCAGAGCCAGCTAGAAATGTCTGGCAGTCTATTTAAAATCAGTCAAACTAAATCCGTGTTGATCACAATGATAACATTTATATTAGCTGTGCATGAAGGAGGCTTCCATGAATTAGGGGTGATTTGATAATGTTAACAACCACCATGGATGGGATGGATAGCCACTAAAAATGCACAAAATATAAAGAATAACATTTTTTTAAAAAATCAGAATAAAGACCTATAGTAAACTTATAATTACAAGTTTTAAATTACATTTAAAAACAAAGAAAGAGATTGTATATTAAATTGATAGTAGGAATAATAAAAGTCATCATAAGACCAATTTAGTAGCAGTAATTTCATATATGAATTTCCAAAATGCATGGATCCAGAGTTATTTCCAAATAAATATGCCTAAAATTCCAATAAAATTTTAAGATCTTGAGGATATCATAAGTTTTTAAAAACATTACTTTAAAGCAATGGGATTAGAGTGTAGGGGGGAAAGAAAACCCTAATTCTTGGCATATCAAGTTTTTCTTTAAAATCTATTTTAAGAAAGACTTTGACAAGCACTGTGGCATTTGTACAAGAACAAACTGGGAGGAGGGTAGAGAGAATAGTGCAACAATGAATGAGTGGAAGCCCAAAATCTCTGTAAATGTTTATGAAAATTAATAAAATATAATTATAGAAAAAAATCTATTTTAAGAAAGAAAAAAAGTATCTATTGGCAGTTTGTAACATCAACATGAAATATATTTTAACATCTAGACTTTGTCAGAAGCAGAATTTTAAAGAAATAAGTGTTATATACAAGTTGTTTTCTTACATATATGAAATTATGCTCTATTTTGAATGTGGTAACATCACGCAATTCTAAAAACAGAATTCTCTTTCATTGCCAAAATAATAAGCACAAGAAAAATCCAAATGTAATCAAGTTAGTTAAAAGACTAGAGAAATCTTTCAGGATTTTTTTTAACTGATTCTTTCCAAAATTAATTTTTAACCTTCTCCAAAGTTATCATTACATTAACCTTACCAATTTAGCGATTTTAATGGTACAATTCTTAAAAGAGTACATGAAATAATATACTATGAATATAAAATATGTAAGCTAGTAATATATAATTTACTTCTATTATAAATATAAGTAAACATTTTTAAACATTTATTTCACATTGTTATAAAAATGAATATTTCTTTAAGTCAGGCATAATCTAAGACAAAGCAACTGGCATTTCCATTTGCTCCTTTCTGCCCTTCACTGAATAAGTTACACAGCTTTGTATTGTGTATGTGTGTGTGCGCACATCCATGCCTTACAATAAAACTCTGCTACCACATTAAATTTATAAAATATATTTGGATATTTTTAACTAGCATCAGCATTATTCATACTTGCCCACATGAAAAAAACCCCAATATTTTTAGTAAAAGTTTTATTCTCTTGTAAAAATATAATTTTTTGGACTCAGAATTTTAGCAGTGCTATCAGTCAGCAAGCTCTACTATAATGCTCTAGAATACAAACTTAAAGAGTTTTAGTATTTCAAAAACTACTTAGATCATAGTTAAGGTATTAATATTACATTTACCTCTCATGTACAATATATATAAAAATAACAGAATAATTATGAATTTATTAGTGGGATATTTTTTAACCTTTAGAGAAACCATATACAAAAATTAAATAGAAAATTATTTGTAAAATGGAATAAAAGTTATCATTAAAAAGTTATATATGTGGTCTTCAGAGATGGGAGAATGATAGTAAGTCTGCTCATCTATGAAGTGTAGTTAACACGCCAGCTGGACCTATTCTCCACTGCAAGATTGCCCTTCTGTTATTTAAAGATGTGAAAAATGCTGGAAGATGTCATCAATGATATATTAAAATATCCTATTGCAAATATAAAATATCCTATTTCAGATATAGCGAAGAGCACTTCAAATTCTATTGAAGCAAAAATAAGTCAAGAATACCTACTATTGCAATTGGAAGGTCAAAAATGTTTTCTGGAAAATTTATCAGAAATAATATCACAGAGGGGAAACAACAACAACAACAACAAAACAACCATGTAAGGTGTATTCAAGAAGAAAGTACTGAGACTGTTATTATTGTACAACGTTATTTTTCAACAACAAAGGCTATCTGTGAGATGTCAAATTTTAAATAGTCTGAATTTGTTCTTTAAAAAAGTCAAATCAGTGTTTCTGATTATGAAAAATGCACATTTACTGTAAAGAAGGGAGGAACAAAAACTAAATTACCCCAGAATAACAATAGAGAAGAAAAAGAGATATACTAAATTACATTACTTTTACTATATCAAGACAACCATTTTTGCTAATATCAACAACAGTCATGACTATTTTAAATTATGGAGTAAAAACTCCATTGGATAAAACTTTCATCTATAATGAGGTCAGAATTGCTTCCACTGTGGAAAGCTGGGCCACTTCAGTAGACAATGTCACAGATGAGAGCCACAGATAAGCAAGGGAGTAGAGAGGATGCTCCCACTCACTTGCTTTCAGGGTGGATTTAAAGGCCACATGGCCAAGGGTGGCCCACATCAGCTCCTAGTGGCTGACAGGACTGACAGGCCCCAGCACCCAGCTGGAAACAAAGGAGGATGCTTCAACGATTCAGATCCTCCCAGAAGAGCTGTGGGTGAGTACTAACATTACTGGTAAGCAAATTAGTTTTCTCCTGGACACAAGAGCCTACTATTTGGTCCTAAAAGCCTTCTGAGGTCCCAACTCTTCTCACTATTTCTTAGTTGTTAGAATTGATGGAAAACCTCATAAGCAGTTCCTTACTTCACCTCTGCCTTGCATGAGGACTTCAGAGCTGTAAAACAACCCTGCGGTAGATGGAATTTGCTCCAGGACTTAAGAACAATAAATGACATAGTTGAGCCTCTACATCTTGTGGTTCCTAACCTATATTCTATAATAGAGAAAGTGCTAGTCAATAGGCCTTTTATTTTAAGAGCCACCTTCCCTTTGTAACTTGATTTGTGCCACTGTTAGAAACCTCTACTTAGAATATTGTTGCTTTTCATTTTTGACTCATGTACTTTTGTGTCTTCTAGGCCGCAACAGTTCCATGATACATCTTCAAGGATATGAACGTGTATGGCTAAGCACAACTGATAACAGTGCATCTAAATTCCAAAATCAATCTCCACAATAGTCTACGTGTTTCCTATTGCCAAAGGGGCCCTTTAGAGTAGTGAGAGAAGATCTTCACCCTGAAACCTACCGCATCCCTTTTCAGCAGAAAGTAGCGAAGAGAATACACCGTCCCCTGTTCCTTATGAATCAGATGAAATCTCTCTCAGGGAGGAGTGATACGGAATAGCAAAGGACACACTGACAAAGGAGATGAATCAGAACTGGTTTTGACAAGCACTGTGGCAATGGAACAATCAAAACAGACTTTCAAGGGGAAAAAAAGAGAGAGAAATGAATTGTGGAAGGGAGGGTAAAGAAAATAGTGCAACAATGAATGAATGGAAATCCAAAATCTCTGTAAATGTTCATTAAAGTTAATAAAATTTAATAAAATAAATTTTAAAAAATCAGCTAAAAAAAGAAATAATAAAAAAGGAATCTATTTTTTCCTTTTTAGTCACTGTCTTCTTCACTATCTATACATTCTTCATAGTATATGCCACTTTCTACAAATCTTCCTTAATCTTAAAGCTAAGTTTTGCTCAGAAAAACAAGAATAAGTGAAAATTACATTCAGAATATAGCAGTGACCCATTAACATACACACCTGTGCACTGTAATGACCCCACCTGAGGATAGGCAATGTTTGCCCAGAATGTTAAACTTCTCCAAATCCCAGTAATTTTCTGTTTACCACAAATATTGTTTTTAAAAAATATATAACAATTAGCTTCCAGGGTGAAGGGAAAAAATAAAAGTGTTTTAAGGATTATATTCTTTATTCTTAAACCTTTTTAATTCTGGCAACTGGAGAGTAAATCACCTTATCAATCTTTAATAGACCATATTAATTAAAAGCAAAGGTAGAAGTGAAAGTTAACATGGCAAGACAACCTCTTTGTAACTATTTCCATGATGATGACATGAAAAAAAAATGTTTTAAACATATTTAACTCAAAAGAAGTAAGAAGGTAGGTTAATCTCAGAACCACCCCTGGCTGACTCATCCCAACATTTATTTACTGACTATCTTTACTCTAAAATGATGTTCTTACGAATATGTATTCCTGGAACATGAACTTCCAAAAGTTATGGAGTTTTTCCATATTCAAAATACCTGAGTTTAGGGAGCTCTGGTGGCCTAGTGGCAAGAAGTTGTACTGTGATCTCAAAGAAAGAAAAAAAATCCACCAGGCGCTCCGCTGGCGAAAGAGGGGCAATCTCCTCTTGTGTCAGCTGGATCTGATTTGACAGCACAAAAGAAGTTAAAAATAAATAAATAAATAAATAAATAAATAAACAAACAAACAAACAAACAAACAAACAAACAAAGCTTAGTTTAAGTCAAATCTTCATAAACCACTTTGAAAGGTCAAGGTGTGGGGGAGACTAATCTCAGAAAACCCTAATATATTATCAATTAATTCTGTCTCACATGAAATACAATATTCACGCCTTATCAATGGGGATATGGTCCAGAATCCTCACTGCATGCTTGAAACTTCAGATTGTACCAAATAATCTGTGTGTGTGTGTGTGTGTGTGTGTGTGTGTGTGTGTGTGTCGTGTGTCTGTGTGTGGTGTCTGTGTCTGTGTGTGTGTGTGTGTGACAAAACTTTTCCTATATATACATATGACAGGTATGAAGGGTGTACCAGGAGGGCAGCGTTAACCCATGGGCTATCACAGAAAAAGAAATGGCCTACTCACTCAGGCAAGTATGTTTTCTAGGATCATACACAGGGAAAGAGGGAGTAGGCTCCAAAACAGAGCCAAGTTTGATAGATTTCCACCCCACCCCCCAATATGTTAACTCAGAACAACACAGAATTCAAATGTTTTCCAAATTGCCTTTGGCTGCTGGTAAGACTTACATTAAAAAACAAAACAAAATACTAAAAAAAAAAAACCCAAAAACTCTGCAACTAAGGGAGAACCACTGCCAACCTAATGGTCAGTAGCTGGAATCCACCAGCTATTGTGAAGAAATATGAGGCAGTCTCCACCCATAAAAATTTACAGTCTGAAAATCTGATAAGTAGGAACCAACTTCACAACAGTGAGTTTGTTGCTATTGTTGTTAGGCGTCATCACAGTAAGTTTACTTCGTGATTAAAGTGGAATTAACAATCTTTAAGTTTTGATGACAATGATATATACATCAGTCACCAAGATAATCCAATAGCAGATCCCACATTCTCCCATCTAACTACTAACTAGGCGTGACCCTGCTTAGCTTCTGAGATCAGACGAAGATTGGGAGTGTTCAGGGTGGAATGGTCGTAGACAACAGATACAACATTCTGAACACTTTCTATGTGCCAGGATACGTGAGTCAAGTAAACTACATTACAGGAATACCTTGCTTTATTGCCCTTTCCTTTGCTGCACTTCACACATACTGAATAAAAAACATAAAATTTAAAAAAATAAAGGATTGTCGCAACTCTGCACAGATCAATTCTACTAGCACCATTTTTCCAACAGCATGTGCCCTTTTCAAAACTCAGTGTAACATATAGAAAACTCTTGCAGCATTTCAAACTTTTTCATAAGACACCTAATAGTGTACAGCATAGTTGTTGTTGTTAGGTGCTAATGAGTCGAGTACACATCATTGTGACACTACAAACAAAATATCTGAACCCTGTTCGATCCTGTGCCATCCTCACATTTCCTGACACACAAGAGTCCACTGCAGCAGCCACCACAACAATCCTCCTGGTTGAGGGTCTTCCTCTCCTTCGCTGACTCTTCACCCTTCCTAGCATCATGTCCCTCTCCAAGGAATAGCCCCTTTCTAGCATCATGCCAAAAGTATGTGAATAGTTCTTGCCTCTAAAGAGCACTCCAGCTGCACCCAGTACGAGACATACTTGTTTGTTCTTTTGGCCAACCATGGGATGTTCAATGTTCAAAGCTTTTCTCCAACACCACAGCTCAAAGGCATCAATTTTTCTATGGTGTAGTGCAAATTTAAATTTTATATGTACTGAACAACACTTTGTGTGATTTACTCTACTGTGCTTATAATTTTATTGCAATGGTCTGGAACAAATCCACACTGTCTCTTGAGTATTATCTGTATTTCACTGAATCCTCAATGCCAGCCTAAAAAAATGTACTAGACTCTGGGTTTTCTCAGCTGAAGAAATTGAGGTTTGGGATATCAAGCTGCTTATGAAGAACATGATTTCAGTCTAGTAAATAACAAAGCTTTCCAACAACTCTGCATCACTTTGTCAATATCATTTATATAAAAATTGAATAATTACCAGACAATACAATAATGAGAATAAGATATATACTTTCTATTCTTGAAACACATTATCTAAAAATAATTTCCAAATAAGTATTATCTTATTGTCCAAATACATATTTACATATGTTAAAAGGAAATTAAGTGCCTTGCCTTAGTGTTGCACATAAAATATTATAATAAATGCAGAATTTAAGCTTACAACTTGCCTCTCCTAGGGTCCTCTGTGAGAAAATTATTTCCTCTTGACACTCCCCATCAAAATATTTTTTTTCAGTGAGAAATGCATATTACTTGAAAGAAATATTTAATAAAAATGTAACAAAAATGAATAAAGGTTATGTCAAGAAAATGCTGTATCTCAGGTTTTAGTAAGGAGCTCAGGCAGGGCAGTCCCTGGTGTGATGTGCTGCTAACCAAAACCTGGCAGCTGCTGGTAGTTTAATATACATGAGACAAAAGTGGGCAGTCCCCTAATAAAAAGTACAGCCTCAGAAACTCCTTGGGGATCACTGTGAGCCACATCAACTCCATGACAGTTAGTGAAGGTTTAGAACAACTGTACACTAAACTTGATAAGGTTTGTGTCTCAGAGTACTGTTTTAACCAAACTTGAAAGATCGAGGAAAAGACAACACAATACAAGTTAAAGAGTTTTTAAAAATGTAGCAGGAGGAAGGAAAAAATCGCACTCTGAGAAATAATATAGAGAAAGAATACAGGAAAAGGTAAAAGAATTGGATGGTTTTGGAAACAATGTCAGTCTAGCTTAGACTCACTCCAGACACACAGGGTAAATGAAGCATTACTATTTACTTGGTAAGTGACATTAAAGAAATCACTCTTCTGTAGTTTCCTCATCTCCAACATGGCAATAACAACAGTAACGTCCATTAATGGGTTTTTAAAATAGTAAGGATTAAAAAATAATATCCACTATCAACAAGATGATTCCAAATAATAATGTAACTGATAATGACCCTCTGTTGTTGTTGTTTGATGCCGTCAAGTCGTAGACGACTCATAGCGACCCTATGAACGAACGGCCTGAGCACTGTTCGTACATAGAGTTTCCGGAGGCAAGCCATTTCGGAAGTGGATGCTGCTCCTGCTTCCAGGCTTGATTTAGTCGGGAAGCTCCAGCCAGCACTGTCCACCATGGGTACCCATTACCATGACTGGCACATCACTGTTACAGTCTTCAGCATCACAGCAACTACGAGTTACCTCTGTACAGCAACGCACAGACCAGTGCTATACCACCTAGAAGAATGTTTGACAGGAAAACAATTTGAAACTGGCCGAGGGCCACAGATGAAAATCACCCACCTTCGGCTTGGTAGCACAGCTTCCTTTCCACTAGGCCAACGTAGCTCCCTCTTTGAATGACCCTCTAGGGCAGTGCAAAACTGCTGTTTAGTATTTCCAACCTGTAAATTACAGGCTGACTCAAGTCTTTCTCCTGTGCAGTACCAAGTGGTTTCCAACTCTGACCTTTTATTTACTAGCTTAATACTAGTCCACAGAACCATCAGGACTGCTAATAAAAAAGTAATATATTTGTGTCTGTAACATGTAATACAGAGTTTTAGCACATAATCATATTATTTATTGCATAAAAAACCAAAAGAGGAAAATGCAATAGGCATAATCTCAGGATTTTTATGCAGAGGATCTAACGGGTCAATTTCAACTATATTTATACTCCACACTAGAGGAACCCAAATCTGATTCTCAAATGATAGGTATAGTGTGGAAAGTTCTATTTATGACAAATGAAAAGTTAGCATTACTATTCTTCCTTGAACTAGTGCAAACTTAAAAGAAGAACTTCAACTAATGCAAAGTGCTAGTGGTAATCAGGGGGCAAGAATAAATATAAACAACTGAGACCACAGAAATGGAAAACAATTAAGCTTTGACTCTCAAACAATTAAACTTACATTCTAAGTAAGCCTTTTATTAAACCAAAGCAAAGTCTGATTTTTTTATATATATAGAATACTATTTTATTCTTTATTTTAAACCTTTCTTACATGTTTAAAAATATACAGGCATTCAGAACAACCTCAATAAAACAGTAACATTTCTATTAAAGATTCTCTGAAGTCAAACCATCAGAACACAAACATGGTTGACTTGCTATGTGAAGAGTCATAGGCACATTTCATTACTCGCATTTCATAAAATCAAGAAATCAAAAATGCTGAGAAGAAAAATACTCAGTAGTCTGATACAAATTTTAAAATCTCTTGCAGTCAGGAAATTCAGGATTAAAAAAGTAAAATTTAGATGTTTTTGCTACTCATTCCTGCTGTATAACCAATTTCCCAAATGCCCAGTTTGTTGCATCTAAACTCCTGACAATTCATTCCACTAACCCATGTAGCCCACTAAAAAAAAATAAATTCATCCAACCTCTGAATCTGAAAACAGATTACTACAAAAGAAAATACTCACAGCTCTTACCTGCATCTGATAATTAAGTACACTGTATTCTCAGCAGCATTAAGAATGCTGCTTGGTTTAGTATAAATATCTAAATAACTACATAAAGTACTTTTCTCTTAAAAGAGTTTTTATATACGTATTTCCAATTTGACACCTTAAATAACATTGACCTAATCATTATGCTAAGAAAACACCAGGCACATATCACATAATATAATTTACAATTTCTTTGTTGTAAAAAAATATAGTATATGCAAACACAAATGACTGGCAGACACGATAGTAAGCTATTGTGGACCAAACACAAAATGGTTAATCGTTTACTTTAAAAAGGGGAAAGGGGGGAGGAAGACATTATAAGCAGCATTGAGTGTTATTTTACTGCTGGCTGAGTACCATTCATTTGCAACAGAATTATTTTTGGGTTTTCTTAAGTAAAAAAACAACAACAACAACAACAAAACCCTAACAAATCAAGCTATTAAAAAAGCCTTACTGCAGCAAAAGACACCACTTTAGGCACATGAAACTAATTTTAAAATAAACGAAAAAGAATGTTTTTTAAAGGCCATTAAAAAATGTTTAACATAATCTTCAAAATAAGCTACCAGATTGCTTTACTGGAAGGAATAAATTATTTAAAAATATGATTGCTTTATACAGTTCATTTCTCCATTATTAACTAAGACACTTTTTGATTCAGATACCAAGGGATTCAAAAGATCTGGGGAGCGGGGGAATAGCAGGCTATTAAGGAGAGAGGGGAAAGACATGTCATTTAACCCAGAAAAAAAGAAAAAAAACAAACGTGTATTTTGGGGAGCAGAAAATTTGTGCTGCAGAGAATATTATAAAAACAGAAGAAAAGGGGGCACAGAGCAAAAATAAAATTGATACTTAGGTTTCTTTCCCGGATGAAACCATCTAGAGATAGTTGATTGAAGTGCTTAAGAGTACACTTTGATGCAAAAGGCTGTACTTTGCCACATATATAATACGCAGCATTTTTCTAGAAGCACAAGGAATATAAGTAATAGCTTCCAAAAGTACAAAGAGAGACAGAGACAAACAGAAAAAGTCACAAAGACAGAGCCCAAGAAAGTTCACTCAGAGACAGAGAGACACAGAGGCTTGCTGTGGTGTATAAATTACTTCACATCCTGGGGAATATCTGAAACACTTTTTCTCCTCAGTGCTTAATTTTTCCTCTTATTGCACATCTATATTCATATGCTATAATTACCTCACAAGATTAACCTCTACATCCTTGCCTTTAGTTGTTTTTTCCATGAAAAAAGGGGGGGGGAAGGGAGAAGAAACCTTTAGTCTCATCCTTCATTTCATAGTCAATTATTCAAGTAAGTATTTCTCTGGTGGCCAAGTTCCAGATAAAATCAAGAATACGATTCAAAACCACTGTCAGATTACATTTGATTCACTGAGTTCTTTTTAAATGGAGCAGGAATTAGCCCGTTTCCTAGGTTTGGGATCTCGTGCATCCTGATCCTTCACACACAGGCAAGATGTGCACATTGTCTCAGACAGTCTTCGGAGGCCCAGCCGGAAAACGCTATTGGAGAGGCTATAAATTACACAGTTACAGAAACTGTTACTTATAGCGAGCCAGGTTGTGAGGAAGGACAGAGTCGGGTTGTCCAAGACCCGGGAACTTTCCAGAAGAAAGTAAATGATATAGGGGAGCCACAGAATGTAAAACACACTGGTTATCCGAAATAAAACCATGGCATAGCGACGGTCAGGGCTGTGTCCTGTCTCTCCAGAGGCATCCACTTCATGGCTTGGGAATCGAGCCCTTCTGTCATTTATTTCTTTGGTGTGCTGCCGGCAAATTTTGAAAATGTGGAAGTAAGTGAAACAGACAACAAAGGCAGCAGGCGCATAAAGTAAACAAACAATAAAGCCAGTAAAATAGGCACTAGTGAGCCAAGAGGTGGCACACCATTCAAAAATGTCACCGTGGTAACCAGGTTTCCCCCAGCCAAAAAATGAAGGCAAGAAAATGAGACAAGAGTAGATCCAGATCATAACAATGCAAATTCTCAGGCGGCAAGGAGTGACCAGTTGATTGTAGGAAAGAGGCTTGGTTATTGCAAGGTAGCGATCCACACTGATGCAAGCCAGACATGCCATAGAAACACTTTTTAGAACTGAGATGATATATCCAAAAATCTGGCAAGTCAACGACTCGTGGACACCTGTGGAGTAGTGGAGAAGTGAGAGAGTAGGAACCAGGCAGCTTACTCCAACAAAAAGATCAGCATATGCCATTGTCTGAATAAAATAGCTGGTAGTATAATGGTGTAAAAGTGGAGCGCAATGAAAGACAAAGATGACTGTTAAATTCCCAGCAATGATGAGAAAAGTTAGCAAGAGAATAACCACTGTCTCAAAGATGCACACATCCACTGCACTGTATTGGCCAAATCCAAGTGGGCATGAGTGATGTTCAGATACATTCACGAAGCCACTGCTCATGTTCAGGATCCTCTGTTCAATCCACCGGGATTCGTTCATGGTTTAGGATAAAGGAAACCTGCAGCTTTGGATATAGCAAGCAGGTGTCTGGCCCAGTATCTGTTAAACTCTGCACACGAGTGTCTCAGAATCTGCCTCTGTAGACAGTGCCAGTGCTCCTGTCACAGCTGAGCATCCCAGAGAGCTGCTCAAGTCTCTTCATCAGCCTCAGTGCAGCAGTGACACACCTCAGCTTTGAGGGGAAAAGGAGGGGGATAAGCTAGAAAGGAGGTGAGAAAAGGTCACTGATTAGCTTCCCCCTGTACTTGCAAAGTACTTTTTTGCAGAGATAAGATACTTCTAGAGAGAATGGATTTCTTATTATTTTTTAGTGCAAAAATTATATCTACAAAAAAGGTGGAAAATAAATACATATTAAGAAGGGAGGAAATGCTTCTGTGGGCTGTTTGTCCTCCCCAAAAAGGGAAGGGTCAACCAGAAATAATTGAGAAAAATTTTAAGCTCAGTTTTCCTGTTTTGTCAGTAACAAAAAATGGGTTCATATTTTATAATTTAAAAAAAGAAAGATTTCAGATTTAGTTAGAAAACTGAAAATGTTTACTGTGACAAAAAGTATTTCTGGGTTCAATTCAAGGTTTAATTCTAATAGGTCATCTTTATAATCTATTTTACCTTCTATTTTTCTAAGAGTTAAGAAAGACGCTAGCAAATACAGTGAGAGAGAAATGTCTATCTGAGAATATAGATTGTATGAAATCTAAAAAAAAAAAAAAAGAAAGACGCTCTATCAAGTTTTTCTAAAAAGATTCTTTTCTGAAGGGACACAAAGTAATAGGAAATGGGTAATAAACAGTCTCAGATTGTGCTGTAACTTTCATGAGAGGAAAAAGACCTACAAGAGATTTTCCAGGTAAGGAATTTAATATACTATGGTTAATATTCCTCAAAACAGGATTAACTTCTAAAATTTCAAGTCTACATGTGTATCCCCCCCCCCCAAGCTTTTAGATTAAAACTATTTTGGTCTGTTACAGTTACTGAAGCTACTAGCATCAATGTAATTTATGCCTCTTCTTTCAAAAAGAATATAAATTCTTTCTGTTACTCATTTCTGTTTCAGTAACTAGAAAAAACTTTAACTCATATACAACTTTCCCTAAAATGGAGGATGATAAAATGTACAGCTCAAAGCTATTTTTCCCCTTTGCAACCGCACCTATACATGGAATGTATATTAATATATTAAATTTAAGTAACAATAAAAAGTTTCCTGTTCAGTCTGAGTTTATTTGACTAGAAACGCCTTCATTATTTATGATTTAGGCATTTCTATGAGGCTTCCTATTCAATGTTATCTAACTTAATTAGATGATTAACACTGTAAATCATTATTTTTAACTACATCTTCTGAAAGTGGAAAATTACCTTGTTCGTTATGTTTGCAGTTATGTAGCAGCCATATGTTAAGAAAATATTTCTTCTTTCTATTTTGAGCAATTGCTTAATTAATGCAGGGACCACTGGGCAGGTTACAAAATGGTCTTGCTTTAAAATATCTCTAAAGCATCAAGATGAGTTTAAATCCTAAGAGTTTGGCATACTGAAAAGCTGGCAGTACAGAATGAAGTAATCCATCAAAAAGGCTTCCAAGGTCATAGCAGGTTAGCATTTGCCAAAAGTCGTCTTTTGGTTTTTTGGATTTTTTTTTAAGTACAGGCATTTCAAAGATTCTTTTGTCAGTCTTCACTGCTATACCTTTTGAAGAAATAACATGCACTAGAAAGAAAAGCATTTCCTTCAGGAACAATAAAGCAGCTTAATAGAAAGCATTCTTCTGAAAGTTATTTCTCTTGTGCACCATCAAGTCATTCAGAGAAGTCCTTTTCTTTTACAATATCCACAGGATCTTTCTCCTTGTACATTCCAGTTTCACTTAGAACAAAATAGTTCTCTTGTTACAAGAATAAGGCAATGCTTCTCACCTACATTCACTCTTATCAGCTGCTAGGCTGGGCTGCTTGATTCAGAAGTCCGATTTACTGTGATGCAGTTACCAGATGCCATCGGTGTATTCTTCACAATCTGTCTGTATCACTGGTTCCCACCTGAGCCCAAGCCCTGCTCCTCCTCCTCCTCATCCTGACTGATGCAGAAGAACTCACCATCAGAAAGGTGACTCGGTCCTCCTGCCCCAATCAACAGCACAGCCAATGGCTACTGCAGCTGAAACTGTCACTAGGTAACAGTTGCCAGGCACATGCAGGCTTATAGACTTACTCGGCAAGCTCCGATCAAGATTGACAAAAGAAGACAATGGAACTGACCTATCCTTATAATATATTCATGGTATATATTAATTTCTCAATGTATTTTCCTTATAGCATTTACAAATCTCCTAAATCCTTTAGGAGACCAGAAGGAAAATACAAAATTGAGTGTACACCTTTAAACACTGTAGAGAAACTACCACGAGGTACTATAACACTAAAAAGTCAGCAGTAATCTAATTCTCATTGGCAGAAAAAACTTATTAATTATTAAAAATCAGTCAGCTCTTCATAAACCTAACCGATATGCATTTTTTCTTTTAAAACTTAAGTTATATTTTTATTGACATGAGTTACAAGTTATTTTCTAATCTTCCCAATTCTGCCACACCCACAAAATATTCCAAGTTAAATGTATACAACTATGTAAGGCAATGGAACTAACCCCACCACATTAAAATCTATTTTGTGGATGGGGAATATTTAAGGTTAAATATGATCCGAGGAGAGTGACATGATTGATAAATCCACTTTTTTATCCTAATCTAAAAAAGAGACAATGGATCAAAAATTTGTCACATTTTCCTTGAGTTACATATGATCAAGTTAGAAGTAAGAAAATTGCTCAAATATTTGATGGAAATGAGAAACATTCAAAAACATTTACTATTTTTTTTTTAATTTAGGTTGTTTATTTTTCATTTCAGTGAACACCTACAGAGATTTTGGAATTCCATTCATTCATTGTTGCACCTTTCTCCCCGCACAAACCCCTCCCCCCCTTTGCTCCTCTCCTTGAAAAGCAAAACTCCCTCATTGGTACACAATCCCCCCCGCACCTCCCCAAACCCCACCCCCTACCCACAAATATAATCCACTCTGCAACCCTCATTGCATACTCCT
>NW_006399811.1:711834-738397 GCF_000299155.1 Elephantulus edwardii | reverse complement strand
AATGGAATACTATGCTGCATTGAAAAACAAGGAACTCATGCAATATTATTCAAAATGGGTGACCCTGGAGGACATTATGCTGAGTGAGGTATCTCAGCCACAAAGGGACAAATGCTATATGGTGCCACTGTTGTAGAATGAGGCTGGCATTGGGGTGGGGGTAAGACTGAGAATATTTATTATTTTAAACATATTTCTTAAGGAGTTAGCACTTTCTTCAAACTAATTTACAAATTAGCTCAAAATTAAAATAAATTTTGTAACTAAAGGTGAAATTCACAGTAACTACCATCTATTCCACACAGTCCTTGCACCAATCATTGTGCTATGTGCTTTACATATTTTTTCTTTATGAAACCTTAATTCTTTATGAAGTAACATCATCACCATTTTTATATATACTAGTTTATTTACAAATTTCAAAAACATTGTTTTTCACACCAGATCATGATCACCATTTTTCAGTGGGAAAAGTGAGTTTTAGAAAAGGTAATTATAACTTCCATAACTATGAGAAACTTGGATTCAAAAGGTCAAAATTGTTTCTTAATAATATAGTGATATACATTTTCCCTCCTTTCCACTGCTGGATGCCAGAAATATCTAAGCATTATTTTGGTTTTCATAAAGATTATTTCTAAAATAGAAAACCCTATTTTTTGTCTCTATATTATATCACCTTTCATTAAAACAATGTTGTCACTGAGACTTTGGGGATGTAAGGTGAAAATTAAATGATTCTTCAGAATATTTTTACTTTGCGGAGGTAAAGGAGGGGAAGAGACTGTGGTGGCATAGTAAGTAGGAAGTGGCACAGCCAGTGCAAAAGAAGGTGGTTCAAACCCACCAGCAGTTTCATGACAGAAAGAAGGGCAATCTCATCCCATCTGATTTATAGCTTCTGAAAATTGGCAGGAGGGTCAGCTACGAGTCAGTTTCTACTTGACAGCACACAACAAAAATTTGTGTGCATCAGACAGCATTAGAATTAGTTACAAGACACAATAAAAATAACAATCTTTGAATGAGCACTATGTTTAGATTTGAAAGTAAATATTTAAATTTAAAGCATAAAGGTCAAAAAGTCCTTCTTTAAAGGGGAACATTTTGACCTGCAGGGATATATAAAAACATTAAATACCAAATGAGGTCTAATCTAAAATTGTTCCGTAGAGTGAAAATAAATATTACAAGGGCATTTACATTTAAAAAATTAGTAACAATAGATAATTCCTATACTGAATATGTGGGAGAAGACAGGACAATCGTCCGTGCAATTAACTGCCTCTGAAAACCCATCGGAGAGTAAACTATGGGTTGGTTCCGACTCTATGGTTATACAATGACAACAACATACTGAATATGGAGTGCTTCTTAGAGACAAAGATCACAAAGCTCTGTCTCACACAGTTTGGGCACGTTGTTAGAAGAGGCTATTCCTTGGTGAGGGACATCATGCTTGGAAAAATGGAGGGTCAACAAAAAAGTGTTGAATCAGATAGATTAACAAAGTGACTGTTCCAATGGGCTTAAGAATGTTGGAAATGATGAGGATGCCACAGGACAGGACAGAATTCAGATCTGTTCCTCATAGGCTTGCTATATGTCATGCTCAACTCAATGGCACCTAATAACCACCACCACCACCCAGTGAATATAAAGATGAGTAAAATAATAAAAGATATGCACTACCAACTATTAAGGGAAACTTAAGTCACTTAATCTAATAATTTTTAAAACAGGCTTTATACATTTATCTAAATGTGTAACTTAAATAAGAAACTTAAATAAGAAACTTTTATTTTAAAAACATCAGAATTACTTAATTTTGAATTCTATTTATAAGAAAACTGTCAAAAAGACCTCAATTACCTCAAATACTGGATTTCTTTAGTGTGACATTTTTATATCAGAAAAATGAAGACATCACCCACACCCATGTTTATCACGGCTTTGTTCACAACAGCAAGGAGTTGGAAACAACCTAAGTGCCCATCAACAAACGAATGGATAGAGAAACTGTGGTGTATTCACACAGTGGAATACTATGCTGTATTGAAAAACAAGAAACTCATGCAATATTATTCAAAATGGGTGACCCTGGAGGACATTATACTGAAGTATCTCAGTCACAAAAGGACAAATACTGCATGGTGCCACTATTGTAAAACAGGACTGAAACTGGGGCTTGGGGGGAGACTGAGAAAGATGGGTTCAATAATGTATACTGCATTGAAACATATGAGGGAGAAAACGGTTTAAAAGGGATATGTTATTAGGTATTTTTGTCATGACAGGAGTCCAGAGCGAAGGCTGCATAGTGGAGGGATTGTAAAACAATGAAAGAATTTTTATTTTACTTTTCCAAGAGGGTAGTGTACTAAGGGGGAGGGTTGGGAGGGGAGAAAAGTACAACAATGAATGAATGGAAATTTAAAAACAAAAAAGGAGGAAAAAAAAGAAAAGAAAAATGAAGACATCAAGGAAGTTCTGGTGGCCTAGTGGCAAGAAGCTGCACTGCAGTCCCAAAGGTATGCAATTTCAGTATGCTCTGCAGGAGAAGGAAGGGCAATCTCCTCCTGTACCAGTCAGATCCAATTTGACAGTACACATACACAAAACAATAAAACAAAATTTTAAAAAAAGAAAAAAGAAAAATGAAGACATCTAAGTATAAATAATCTGTAATTGAATAGTCTTCGAAAGGCACATGATATGGAAGGTTTAAGATGAAGCAAGTCTGACCTGGTAATCTTCCTTTATTTCCCCAGTTAAAAAGAAATACGTTTCAACAGTTCTAATAAGGTGGTTTTATTCTTTTAGTGATTCTTTAATATTATATCACCGATGAGGCTTTTTACTTCTGATCTATGTGTATAATAATATTGAATTTATAATGGGACCCTGTAATAATAAAAGAGCATTAATATCAGACTGGATGTACTAAAATCAGGATACTGAATAGCTTAAAATCAGGGAAAGTGTGCTTAACTGTTGAATCCTCTCACCATACATATTTAATCGGATGCCGGGCAAATAATTCTAGAAGCTGAACTGTATGAAGAAGAATGTGGCATTAAGACTGAAGGAAGATTTGTGAGCAATCTGCAATATGCAGATGACACAATTCTGCTTTCTGAAAGTGAGGAGTACTTGAAGTATTTACTGATGAAGAAGATCAAAGACAATTTTTAACATCGTCATTACACTTTGATATCAAGGAAACAAAAATCCTCATGCTGGACAAATAAGCAACATCATAACAGAAAAATAGTGAAATTGTAAAGAATTTAATTTTACTTGGAATATCAATTAATGCATAGCAGCACTCAACAAATCAAATAGTATATTTCATAGGCAAACCTGTTATTTTTTAATTCATAAAAAACCCAACAACCACAAAACCCCTCAAAAACAATTAGTAACCAAAGGGGGGTAAGGTTGAAATCACCAGTTTAAAAAAAAAAAGATATGTCTTTTGTATCTCTAGTAGAAATTCCACACAGTCTATCATTCTACATTAACAAGCAGAATATTTTGGATAAAATTAAATAGTCATACTTTGATGAATGAATATACTGACAAGGAAAACAAAGATAGAGATAATAACTAATTATACATGTTAAACATCAATTAACAATATCATACGGGATTTAAAATAATTTTTATACTAGTTTATTTACAAAATTCAAACACATTGTCTTTCACATTAGGTCATTCCCATTTCCCTCACCGTCCCCATCATGACCCCAATTAATCTCCCCTCCTACTCCCCCACACCTCTTCAACCAACTAACTCAAGCCTCATAAAGGCAAAATTATAAAGAACTGTTTTTATAGAGCATAACATGGATCCAAGGAGGAGAGATGGGGTATAAATATAGGGTCACACAATTTGATAGGTAGAGGGAGGGATTGGTAAAGGAAAGGGTAAAAGTCCAGTGTACAAAACAATGTATATGAACTTTCTATATATACACCAGTATAAAATTATTACCTAGTTTGAGAGGACCTGAAGTGCATTATGCTAAGTGAACTAACTCAGTCCTAGAGGACAAATACTGTATAAAACCTTATTGTAGAATGAGTATGAGGATCCAAGAAAGGGGGAGGGTGGAAACATAAGACTTTTATAAAGAAAACTAAAAACACTTCAGTGAGAAACAATAAAAGACCTAAATTAATGGAAAAAAAAAGTTCCCTGTTCATGGATAGGAAGACTTTATACAGTGAAAATGACAATCTTACCAAAACAAATATACATTTTTAATGCAATCCTAATACAGACACCAAATTCCTTTTTCAAAGAGACAGAAAAGTCAACAGGCAAGTTCATCTGGAAAGGAACAGACTCTGAATAAGCAAAGCACTTCTGAAAAATAAAAAATGAAGTGGAAGGCATAGCACTCCCTGATCCCAAAACCTACTAACTATACTGCTGTGATAACCAATAAATCATGGCACAGGTACAAGGACAAGCATATAGACTAATGGAACAGAACTGAGAACCAGAAATTAACCCATCTATCTATGTTTAACTGATATTCAACAACAAAACAAAATCTATCAAATGAAGAAATGTCAACCTCTTCAACAACCAGTGCGGGCAAAACTGGACTGCTACCTAAAAAAAGCTGAAGCAGGATCCACATCTCTAACCATACACAAAAATCAACTTAAAATGTATCTGGAATATAGGCATAAAGCAAAAAAACACTCACAAGAGACAAATTGGGATCAAGCTTAGAAGGTCTTGCATATGGCTGTCAAATACAGCAAAAAAATATACAACCAAAAGAGGATAAAATTGATGAATAAGATCTTCTAAAGATTAAGTCCCCAGGTGCATCAGAAACTTTTTTTCAATAGGATGAAAAGAAAATCTATTGACTAGAAAAAAGCATTTGAAAATACCATCTCAGACAAGAGTCTCAAAATGAAAGTTTACAGAATTCTATAGGGCCTCCGCAGGAAAAATACTGATAACCCAATTCAAAATGAGAATGGAAATGGAAAGGCTTTTCACAAAGGAAGATATTAGGATGGCAAATACAGACATTAAGAAATGCTCAAAACTTGGAGCAGAGGACTAAAGAAAATAAAAAAAGAAATGCTCAAAACTATGTCAATAAAAGAGATGCAAATCAAAATCACAATGAGATACCATCTTATCACAGTAGCAGTGGCAAAGTTTAACAGGGCAGCAAGCAATAAGCGTTTGGAGAGGATGTGGAGAGGGAGGACCTCTCATTCACTGTTGGTGGGATAATAAAACGGTATAGTCACTCTGGAAAGCAGTTTGGCATTTCCTCTAATAGATGAATACAGAAATTCCATATGACCCAGCTTAGCTATTCCACTCCTAGGAATACACACCAAGGAAATTAGAATTGATAGACAAGAGGAGATTTGGAAACCAATGTTCATAGCAGTGTTATTAACAATTACAAGAACATGGAAACAGCCCACATTCAAATGGATTGAGAAATTGTGGTACATTTACATGATGGGATACTACACAGCACTCAGGAGCAACGATTTAAAAAAAAATTACTACATATTTTGGGAGAGACTGGAAGGGATTACCTTAAGTGAACTAACACAGTCTCATAAGGATAAATACTGTATAAGATCATTACTGTAAAAACGGAAAGATAACTAGTAAAACATGAGTCGAAGGGAGGAAGAGGTGGGAGCACAGGAGTGAGGGTGGGCAGAGGGAAATCAGAGTCACACAATTTGGTAGGTGGAGGGGTAAAGAAAATGGGCAAGATCCAGTGGAATCTGGAAAGATAGGGTAACAGTGAACACTGATAAATTGTGATTGACCTTATAAAACATAATGAATGAAAATGATTGTATGAAACACAATGTAAACAAATAATAGTGTGAAATAAAATGCATATGAACTTTGTATGTAAACCAATGTCAATTTTTTTCAAAGTTTTAAAAAAACCTTAAATAAAGTTTACTAAATGAGAAAATAATTCTCTATTCATTCAAGATGCTTTTCTTCTAATAAAAGCCAACTGGGACTCTTGTTTACACACACACACACACACACACACACACACATCTCTGTGCTAAAGATTAAAAATGTCACTTTAAAGATTAAGTTGTGCTTGATGCAAGCCTTTCAATTGCTTCACATGCATCTGAAAGCACAACAACGAGTAAGAAAGACCAGAGAGGAACTGCAGCCTCTGAGTTGTGGTGTTGGAAAAAAGGACTGGCGATACCATTGACAACTGAAGGAATAAGTCAGTCTTGGAAGAAGTGTGTCCAAAGTGCTCCTCGGAGACAGGATGTTGAGATTTTATCTCACATATTATGAGCGTGTAGTTAAGAGTGACCCATCTTCAGAAGAATGAAGAATGGAGGCATTATGCTGGGAATGGTGAAGGGTCAGAGAAAGAGAAGACCCTTAAATATACAGACTGACACAGTCACTGCAACAATGAGCTTAATCACAGCAGAGACTGTGAGGAAAACCACAAGATCAGGTAGGGTTTAGATATGCTGTTGACAGGTTGCTTTGAGTCACTTAACTAGACAACAAATAAACAACAATATGACATCTTCATATAACTATGTAAAGCATCTCAACTCATTTTAAGGAACCATCAAGTATTTTATTACCATTCTCGTTATTAGTATTATCAAACACTGCCTTTTTCATTCAACTGATAAAGACTAGTCACAAAGCAATTATCTAAGGGGAATAATTAATTGTAATGTCTTCAAAATTACTTCTAACAAGAAAAAACCAGTATGAGTTTATGAGACAACACACATACAGCTGATATAAAAATACCTGATGAAAGCATTCCAAATATTGATTGAGATACTGCGGTATAGTCACACTATGGAATAATAATGCAGCACTAAAGAACAATGATTTCATAAAATATTATCTAACATGGAGAGCCTAGAGAGCATTATTGTGCTCTCAGGTACTATCAAGTATGACTCACAGTGACCCTATGAGCCAACCTGAAAACTGCTCTATTCTGTGCCATCCTCATCTCTGAGACACTGACCCTCCATTTTTCCAAGCATGATGTCCCTTTCCAAGGAAAGCCTCACACAGCTACATGTCTAAAATTTGAAAGATGAAGCTTGGTCAATCTTGCCTCCAAGGAACACTCTGGTCTCACCTTTGCTAGAACATATCTGTTTGATGTTTTTTTAGCAAGTCCAAGGTATATTTAGTGCTCTTCTCAGCACCACAATTCAAAGACAGCGATTCTTCCTCTGTCATCCTTATTCATTGTCTGATGCACATGAGGGAACTGTGAAGTACATGACCTGAAACAGGCACACCTTAGTCTTCAAACTGATATCATTGCTCTTTAGTATTTTTGGAAAGGTCCCTGGCAGCAACATGCACAATGCAATATGTCTCCTGATTTCTTGACTGCTGGTACCAAGGGTGTTGACTGCTATCCAAAAAAGATGAAATCACTGACAACTTCAATCTTTTCGCCACCTATCATAATTTGGAGTGTTGGGCCTGTGGTGAGATCTTTATCTTCTTGAGATGTAACTGATACTGAAGGCTGTAGTCCTTGATCTTTTGCAGCAAGCATTTTCATATCCCACTCACTTTCAGCGTGCAAAGTTTTGTCATCAGCATAATGCAGGTTGTTGATGAATCTTCCTCAAATCCTGACGCCACATTCTTCTTGATAAGAATCCAGCTTCACGAATGATTTGCTCAGCTACAGAGTGCATAGGTATGGGGAAAAGATACAACCCTGATGCACACCCTTCCTGATGTTAAACCAAACAACATTCCCTTGCTCTGTTCATGCAACAGCCTACTGGTTTAGGTATAGATTCTGCATGAGCAGATTTCCATTCTTCTCAAGGTAAGCCATAATTTGTTATGATCCACGCAGTCAAATGCTTTTGCATTGTTAATAAAACACAAATATAAATTCTTCGCGTATTCTCTGCTTTTATCCAAGAACCATCAGACATCACCAATGATATCCCAGGTGCTGAGGCCTTTTCTAAAACCAGCTTGTACTTCCAGTAAGTTCCCTGTCAATGTACTGTTCTCACTGCTTCTATATGACCTTCAACAAGGTGGATTGATTCAGTGACTGGGGTAATCTGGATGGGAGTGTCAGAGACAGTGCGACTGGCACAGGACAGAGCAGAGTTTAGGGCTGTTGTACATAGGATCGCTATGAGTCGCAAGCCACTAGATGGCATATAACAACAACAACATGCTGTACTGAGGGAATGATTATCATCTTGCTAATTATTCTATAGTTTAAATGTGCATATACTTGTTTATTTTTTTTATTAGTACAAGTCTTGTATGTTGCTTTGCTGTATTGGGGTAACTTGTCAATAACTGTGATGCTGAAAGCTATACCACTGATATGTCAAATGACACAAAGATCATTGATGGTTGACATGTGTCAGCAGAATTCCTAAATTAAGATAGACTAGAAAGTAAGATTGGCTATCCACTAATGAAATAGCAGACCTCTGAAAATGCTAGAAACAAGTGAGGAAAATGAATAGCTAATTTTAAATTGGAAGCAGGAGAGGCATCCACTTCCAAAATACCTTGTCTCCAGAAACCTTATGAAACTGGAGAAAGGATGAAAGGTATACAAGTGTTCAGGTCTTTCATTCATAGGGTCGCTATGAATTGCCTACGACTCAATGGCACTTAACAACAACAACATAGTATTAAGAGTAGAGCCTCGATGGGAAGAAAATAAAAATGAGAAGAAGCAGTGGCAAACATTCTTTAACAATTGAAATGTGGAATTTACACAGCATGAATGAGGAAAATTAGTATCAAGTGGATCCCATGGGTATATACTATCTTCTTTTAACAAACAAGAAGTAATGGTGGTTTGCTGAGTCTAATTTTTACTGTATTCACTCAATACACAATAGGACCCAAAGAGCAGTGACTGGTAAAGGACAAATTATAATATCTCTGATCCATTTTAAGCTAATTGTCTTATACATCCACAACTGTTAATCCAGAAATTCCAGCTAGGAGAGCTAACTATCATCTTTACCATGAAAAAAAATAGAGCATACTGCTGCATCATTGTTGTATACAACAGAGTTGGAACCAACCCACAGCTGACTCGCCAGCAGGTTTTCAGAGGCAGTTAATTGAATGGGAAATTACCTCACAGATCTCCCACAGAGCAGCTGGTGGCCTTTGGGATAGAAGTGGTTTCTTGACACTAGGCCACCAACGAGTATGTCCTGGTAAACAACCAATGGAAACCCGAGGACCAGACATGCAAAATCAAGGAAATGCAAACAAATCAATCACCAAGGAATTCAATAAAGTTACATTTTAGTTTTGTAAATTGTATTTATAACTAACATTATAATATACATATGGACATACTCGAGCATACATTTACAACTAACATGAGTTTCATATAACACTAATTCAGCAAATGCTCAATAATACTAGAAATATAAACATTCATCTAACATCAAAAGGTTTCATTTGTATACTTTGACTTTTTAAAAGAAATAGTCTATTGAATGGAACGTGACACCTAAAATTATATATGCTAATAAATGAGTTATGAGGGACATTAAGATGATATAAAATTTAGTATTTATTTGTCCTGCAAAATACATTTCTGTTTTACAACAATGAATGTGTTTCTAAATTTGGTTCCTCAGAAAGTAACAAAGGGCACTTATCAACACATTACATTTCTATTTTATCAGAATACTTGTGTATTTTCTGATAAGGAAATTAAAAAATTTCTTGAGGAAATAAATGGCTACTTCAATAATAAAATATATTTTCTTTTTCACTTCTTTCAAATTACTCCAAGGAGTAGGCTGGTTTAACCCTCTCCAGGATGAATCCATTTGATTTCTTGTCAGTCCATGGTACATTCAATACTCTTCTCCAGCACCACAGCTCAAAGGCATCAATTCTCCTTTTATCCTCCCTAGCCATTGTCCAACTCTCTGATGCATAACAAGTGATTGCAAAGACCATGGCCTGTATCAGGCGCACCTGAGTCTCCAGAGAGACACCGTTGCTCTTGAGTACTTTGGAGAGGTCCCTAACAGCAGACTTTCCCATCACAATACGGGTTTTTTTTGTTTTTTTTTTATTTCCTGGCTACTGGTGCCAAGAGTGTTGACCGTGGAGCCGAGCAAACTGAAGCTGTGAACAATCTCAATCTCTTTGCCATCCATCCTGATGCTACCAATTGGTCCAGTGGTGAGAATCTTTGTCTTCTTGACATTGAGCCTCAGTCCATATTGAAGGCTGCAGTCCTTGACCCTTCGCAGCAAGTTCATGAGGTCCTCCTCAGTTTCAGCGAGCAGGGTTGTGTCATCTGCATAATGCAGATTGTTAACAGATCTTCCACCAATCCTGACGCCACACTTCTCCTCATAGAGCCCAGCCTCTTGGATAATCTGCTCTGCATACAGGTTGAAAAGGTATGGAGATAGGACACATCCCTGGCATACAGCCTTTCCAATTTTGAACCATGCTGTGTTACCCTGCTCTGTTCTGACTACTGCCTCTTGGTCCAAGCATAGGTTTCACATTAGAATGATTAAATGTTCTGGGATTCCCATTCTTCTCAGACTCAGCCATAGTTTGTTATGATCCACACAGTCAAATGCCTTTGCATAATCATTGGGTTACTTATGCAGAAAACTGCACAGGAAAACAGTGAATTGCTTCCTCTCCCCCTCACACCTTTCTTGAAGCTGCTGGCATATTCAAACCACCAGAGAGGTGCCACCTTTGCGCTATCAGCAAACTCCCTGTAGGCTACAGACTAGGCCACCAGAGCTTTCCAATCAACAGAATAGGGAGTGTGAAAATAAACCTAGACTTCTATGGTCATTTGTATTGAATAAAGTACTAAAATAAAAGGAAAAGTCTTTTTGAGATTTGAGTACTAGAAATAACTGGATATTTGTATGAGGAAAAAATTTTAGTTAAGACACTTTCTTTATATTATATACAAAACATTATTTGAGATAGACCATAGACGTAAAGATAAAAATGAAAAATATAAATATTTAGCTTCAGCAAGAAATATTCTAGAACATGTGAGTAGGCAAAGTTTCCAGTATACTGAAAGCAACAGGTATAAAACATTTTAACAAATTATACTTAAAATTCAGATTCTGTTCACAGTAAGACATCTTTAAGAAAATTAGTAAGACAGACAAAAGAGAAAACATGAGGTAACCATCTCCGACAAAGGACTTACATTCTAAGTGTAAAAATGATTTTTAAATTAATTTTTTAAATCTAACTTTAAAATGAGGAACTTATTTAAGAATAAGAAATAGACTTTTCATAAAAGAAGATATATAAATATAAAAAAGTCCTCAATATCAAAAGTTTTCAAGGGAAAAAGCAAAATAACATTACAATGAGACACCATAGTCTATCAGCTGTTCTCAGCTACTACTGAATTTGTTTTCTGACTCACAGACACTCCCCATGAAAAATGGAACAAAATGTTGCTCAGTCTTGTACCCCCTCCACAATCAGCTATCGATAAGACCCTGATGGCCCATCAGAAATAAGTCTCCAGGCATTTTATAACAGATTAGCTTAGCCTACAAATTCAGCATCTTAGGAACTTACAAGCCTCCACTGACAGAGGGTAGCTGCTGCACATGAGGTGCATGGGTTAAAATCAAATGCACATCTCATCACTGAGAAGTGAGATTTCTGCTGGAGAAGTATTAATGATCCCATTTACCAAGTAGAATGGCAAATATTAAAATAATGATAACACCAAATGCTGGTAAAGATGCAGCATATTTGGAAATTCAAGTTTGCTAATGGCAAAATTAAAAAAAAAAAAAATCAACCAAACACATCACTGCTGATGATGGCACTATAAGAAAACCACTTTTGAAAATGTTGGAAAAACAATTGAGAAATATGCTACAACATTAAATAAATATACTCAATGGCTCATCAATTCTACCTAAGAAGCATGAAAACATTATGTCTAATATGTTAATAGCAGCTGTATTTCAAATAACCAAAAACTGAAATTAAATCTAACATTTGTCAAGAAGGAAGTGGATAAACAATTGTGGTTTATCCCATCCTACCTAGAAATTAAAAGTAACAAAATTAACGCTATACACAACAATGAATGAATCTAAGAAATATTAAGTAGTCATGCACTCAAGAGTGCCCACTGTGTGCTTTATATAAAGTTCTAGAATAGGCAAAATGACCCTTTGGTTAAATAAATCAAAACAGTAGTTGACTCAAGTGCTGTATATGTGTGTGTATAAAAATATATATACATATTCAAGAATTAACTGGCAAGTAATACAGGGAACTTTCTAGCAAAACAAATGTTCTGTATCTTAATGTGAATTACATGTATACATGTCTGCATGGATGCATACATGTCTACAGGTCAAAATTTATTACAATGTCTCATTTAGTATCTGCACATTTTTGTCTACATGTCAAGTGCAGGTGAAGAGAATAATAAAGCTGTGATTCCACTGACATGTATCCAGTGTTCTATTTTATATAAGACAATCAAATAAGAGTCCTAAATTACTTGATTGAACTTCAGGAAATTACCAGGGAAACATTTATACTTATGTCTAGCAGAAATATATCAGAGGCCTCTCAAGCAGTATCCTTTCAAAAATGAGGGTTACTGAAATTTCTAAAAGGAAACCGGTGGACAGACTCAGTGCACTCAGTCTGTACTTAATTTTATACTCTCCCAATCAGTCTATCTGATTCATGTTACAATGTTTCTACACACAGATAGAAAAGCCTACATACAAGTGAGACTTTGAGTGAGAAAAGACACTTTATTAAAATGCTAGTTAGACAATAAACTGAGGCTGCCCTAGCAGCTGAGATTTAGACATAAAACATGATCTTTGATCAATAACAAAAGAAAATGAGTTAGAAATATATGCTACATAGTTGCTCAATCCTTTCTTAGAGAAATTCTCAGATTTAAAATAAGAATCAAAACAAATAAGGTATCTATCAAAATGTTATACAGAAAAATAAAGTAAAGCCATGCAGAGTATTGTTTTTCTTTACATATATTCCTGTAGTTTACTGACTTTGTGAGACTATGATTTACAGAAGAGAATGCAGACTTAAAATCAAGCATAGTTGGGCTGGTACACTCATTGCAACACTCATTAATTATCAGGCCTTGGGCATATGACCTTCTACATGTGATTTAGGTTCCATCTATATGTGAAGATAGCAATGCTATACTTTTAAATAGGATTTTGAAAAAAAAAATAAAGCATGCTTGTTGTTGTTAGTTGCTGCTGAGTCACATACAGCCCATAGTGACCCCATGAACAACAGATCTGAACTCTGTCCTATCATGTGCCATCCTCACACTTCCTGACACACTACAGCCCATTCCAGGAGTCACTGTGTCAATTCACCTGGTTCAGGGTCTTCTTCTCTTTCGCTGAACCTCTACGTTTCCAAGCATGATGTCCTTCTACATGGAACAGCTTCTCCTAGAAACACACTCAAAGTATATGAAACAAAGTTTTACCATCTTTGCCTTCAAGGAGCACTCTGGATCCACCTTCTCCAGCACATACTGGTTCGTTCTTTTGTCAGTCTATGGGATATTCAGGACCCTTCTCTAACACCATAGCTCACAGAATTCAATCAACTCTTCTTCTATCATCCTTACTCATTATCCAGCTCTCAGATGTACACCATAAATAGACATTCTTCTATAACGTCTATATAAATCATATAGACATAAAAAATGTCTCTTTATTATGCTTTATTGACTATGGAAATACATTTGACTATGTGGATAAAAAGTTATGGCTAACATTGAGAGTACTAGGAATCCCAGAACACTTAATTATGCTCATAAGAAATCTAGACCTAGACAGAGATGCTATTGTGCTAACAGAACAAGGGAACACTGTTGTTCTAGTTTTGTGTACCATCAAGTTGGAACTGATGTACAGTTGGCCTTCCGGTGGGCTTTCAAAAAACGGTTAGTCACATGGGAGAAGACTGCCCATCCTTCTCCAGTGGAGCAGCTGGTGGATTTGAACCACATGCCTTTTAGATTGCAGCACAGCTTATCGCCACTTGGCTACCAGGGCTCCTTACACAGTTTAAAATTAAGAAGGCAGTGTGTCAGGGTTGTATTCTTCCTCCATATTTATTCAATCTGTATGCTAAGCAAATTTTTCAAAAAGCTGGACTCTATGAAGAAAAATCTGGTATCAAGGTTGGAGGAAAACTCATCAACAACCTGCACTAAGCAGATGATACAACCTTGCTTGCTGAAAGTCAGGGGGACTTGAAGTACTCGTTGCAGAAGATCAAAGAATACAGCCTTCACTGTGGATTGTATCTCAATGTCAAGAAGACAAATATTAATACCACTGGATCAGTAGGCAACATAATGATAGATGGACAAAAGACTGAAACTGTCAACAACTTTGTTACTTGGATCCATAATCAACATCCTTGGAACCAGCTGTCAGGAAATCAGGAGACGTATTGCCCTGGGAAAATCTGCAGTTGGTGACATCTCCAAATTATTGAGGAATAATGACATCAATTTGAGGACTAAGGTACATCTGATTCTGGCCATGGTCTTTCCAATCACTTGCTATCCATTTGAGAGCTGGACAATAAATAAGGATGACAGAGGAAGAAACGATGTCTTTGAGCAATGGTTTTGGAGAAGAGCACTGAGCATCCTATGGACTGCCAAAATAACAACAGGTATGTCTTGGTGAAAGTGTAGCTAGCGTGCTCTTTGGAGGCAAAATGTTAAAACTTCACCTCACATGCCCTAGACATTTGCTAGGAGTGGCTACTACTTTGGAGAGGGACATGATGCTCAGAAAGGCAGAGCGTAGCAAAGGCAAGGAAGGCCCTCAAGCAAGTTTTTTGATTCAGTGACTGCCACAATGGGCTCTAGTGTTTCAGGAAGTGTAAGGATGGCACAAGAAAAGACATGGTTCCGATCTGTTAGTCATATGGTTGTTAGGAGTCATATTCAACTCGATGTCACCTAACAACAACAACAGATGCATAGCAAGTAACTGGAAAGACCATGGCCTAAAGCAGATGCACATTAGTCCTCAAACTTATGTCGTTGCTCCTCAGTAATGTAGAGAGGTCCCTGAATGCAGATTTCCCTAGTGCAATACATCTCCTGATTTCCAGACTACTGGTATAAAAGCTGTTGATTGTGGATCTAAGTAAGAAGTAAGATGAAATCATTAATAACTTCAATCTTTTCTCTATCTATCATGATGTTGCCTATTGGTCCAGTGGTAAGAATTTTTGTCTTCTTGACATTGAGATTCGCAGCACATAGAAATTATTCATTCAGCTTACTCATTTATAGTACAATGTTATCTTACTACCAGTTAGCTTTAGTTTAATAAGATATATATTATCTATCTTTAGTTTAATAGCAAGAAATCTATTTTAATAGAAAAATTTTATCTATTTTTACTACTTAGTTTAATAGTACAATGGTATCTTACTATCAGTAAGCCTTTGTTTAGTTAAGTCTCAAATAAACTACACTCACAAGTAGGCTGCTGATACTAGGAAATAAATATCACTACATTCAGTTTTTTACTGAGCAGTAACTCCCCCTCAATATTCTCATTTTAAAGTACATTTTTAAAAGAAATATTTTATCTAAGCTTGACAAACGTATCTTAGGAAAATATGAAGACTTTAGGAACTTTAGGAAAATCTTATTATTTGTGATTAGCAACACCAAAAAATAAAAACTGTAACACCTTAATCTTTTCAGTATATTTATTCAATATATATGCTAGGTAAATAACCTGAGAAGTTACACTACACAAAAAAGAATGCTGCGTCAGGATTGAAGGAAGACGTTTCATAAACTCGTGACATGCCGATGAGACAACATTGCTTGCAGAAAGTTATGAGGACTTGAAAACATGCTGAGGAAGATAAAATATTACACCTTCAGTATGGATTACACTTCATCAAGAAAACAAAAATTCCCACCACTGGACCAATAAGCAACATAAATGATAAATGGAGAAAAAAAATGACATTTTCAAGGAAATAATTTAATCATAATTGATTATTATTTCATATTCAATATCATTGAAGGAACAGTGAACAAATAAAATAATATATTTGAAACTATATAAGCCAATCTGCTGTCAAGGATCTCTATAAAAAAGCAAGGGTGTCAGTTTGAAGACTAAGGTATGCATAGGCCAAGCCACAGTGCTTTCAATTCATTCATATGTTTGTGAAAGTTGGGCAATAAATAAGGAAGACTAGAAAACTGATGTCTTCAAACTGTGTAGTCAGTAAAGCATTTTTAGTATATCATGGACTTACAAAAAATCTAAATTACTCATCTTTAAAGAAGTGTGGCCAGAGTGCTCCATAAAGGCAAAGATGGAGATTTTATCTCTCAAGCTCTGGGCATGTTACCAGGAGGGTCTAGTCCTTAGAAAAGAATACATGTTTAGAAAGCAAAGGACCAATGAAGGAGACAAAAACTTCCATGATATGGATTGATACAATGACTGAAACAACTAGCTTAAGCATAGCAGAGATTTTAAGAACGGCACAAGATAAGACAGAGATCTTTTTTGTTGTACCCAGGGTCCCTATGAGTTGAAGTAAAAATGGTGGCACTTAAAAAGAACAATTATACAAGACAATCTTATTTACACGTATCTTATACTTCATAGATAAAAAGGTACCTTTTCTTATCTTTAAAAATGTTTTAATAAAAATTAAAATGTTTTAAACTTTAAAAATTTGTCTCTAACTTTAAAAAATTTTTTTCCTTAATTTTCCATCAAAATAACTCAATATTTGCTTGGTTGTTGTTGTTGTTGTTGTTTTTATGTGCCGTCGAGTCGTTTGCGACTCATAGCAACCCTATGTACAGCAGCCCTAAACCCTGCTCTATCCTGCGCCAACCTCACTGCCTCTGACACACCCATCCCGATTACCCCAGTCACCGAATCAATCCATCTCATAGAGGGTCTTCCCCTCCTGCGCTGTCCCTCCACCATCCCAAGCATGATGTCCCTCTCCAAGGACCCGTCCCTCCTGGCAACATGTCCAAAGTATGTCAGACGAAGCCCCAGAATCCTTGCCTCCAAGGAGTAGCTTGGTTTAATCCTCTCCAAGATGAATCTGTTTGTTTTCCTGGCAGTCCATGGTACATTCAGTACTCTTCTCCAGCACCACAGCTCAAAAGCATCAATTTGCTTGGTAGGTAATGGTAATCATAATTATCATCAATTATAACATGGCCTTCTGACACAATCAAATCTTAAGTTGCTGCTGGTTTCAACATATACATAGAGATGTGCTTATTTTCCAAACATAATCAGGCATTTAGAAAAGCAGAGTCAAACCTAACCAATATCTTCCCATCAAGTTAATTTCAATTTCTAGCAACCTCATCTGTTAGAGAGTAAAATAAAGGATGTTCTTGTCCATAATCTTTCGAGATATAGATTGCCAGGTGTTTTTTTTTTCTGTTGTAATGCTGGACAGGTCCAAACTTGAGATTAATAGTCAAGTGCAAACTGCTCACACCAGCCACAGAGAAAACAATAGTTTTTTCCATTGTCTCTGAGCTTGTATAACAAAGAATTACTACTCCTTTTTCTTCTAATTTTCTATTCTTAAATTGCTAGAAACTTGCTTTCATATCAGAACTAAGCTTATACAAGTCAATAAAAGCACTACTTTAAGCATAAAGTACTATGGCTTGGACCTAAGTTGATAGTTCTCTCTAGATTTGTGATATGGTAACTTTTAATAAGGCAGCTGACATTAAAAATATTCATGTAAAAAGGACACAGAGAAGGGGAATTTCTGAGTTTTCTTACACGTACTATGAGTAACACCTACCTATACTACTGTTCTCTTATTTTATGGAATGAAAAATAATCTGCAAATTAAAGTGTTTAATGATATCATTCTATGAAATAAATCAATCAAAAATTAATATTACCTTACAGAAGGATTCAAAACAAATACCTCCCTTCAACTTTTGTATAATATAAACATAAACGTGAAGCTGAATGCAAACATTTCTTGCAAAAGTCTATTAAAATGGTATGAAAACAGAGTAGAACAATCATGTTAAATGATGGGCTCAAATTATAAGAAGAAAAGGCTTATTCAAATCCATTTCTAACTGAAAGGGGCTTTTTCTTTAAAACAGAAAATTTCTATTTTTTAAGATATCTTATTGTTATGGCAACTGAATTGCTAAAAATAATAAAAAAATATCAAAGTTGTTATAGCAACTGGAATTTTAAAAAGGCCTGAAGTTTAGAATGATCAAACTTCTACTTGGCTTGAAATGCAACATCTATGACTCAGTTTTCAAAGACAACTTGAAATACTCATGCTCTTGTATTTGAATTAACTCAAGTCCAAATTTAAAAAATAAAGAAAAAAAATTTCAGCATTAAGAGTTGAAGTTGCTTACTTAAAAAAATCCTTTATGTTCTGTTGCCTTCTAAACATATTTAATGATGTCATTTTTATACCTTTATATGTTATCAAACTTCATGAATAAAAGAAAATTTTAATTATTCAGTAAATGCCCATAGAATAGAAATCTCAACTATTCAGAATTTGAGCAAACTCCAGATTTTTTTTAATCTTCAAACTTGCTCCAATCTTTATCATTCTGTTTTAGAATACACTGAAAGTAGAACAGACCTTCTCATTGCCAAAGTCTTTGGGCCAGTTTCATTCCATTAGAATTCAATTAAATAACTATTGATGGCCCACTGTATGCTAGGTATTAGAAATATTCTGTATAGCATCCAGTTTACACAATAATTTAGCAGAACAAGAGTGGGACCATTATAAAGTAAATAAATTATAAAAGATGTTTCCAAAAAAAAAAAAAGAAATATTCTGCTCCTCTGCTCTCATAGAAATTATAGTACACCTCACTAGAATGAAAAGTACATGAAGGAATAAAATTAGAACCAAGCCTACTGTCACTGAGTACATTCTGATTCATGGCAACCCTCCATCGGGTTTCAGAGGCTGTCAATCTTAACAGGAGATTGCCTCATCCTTTCTCCTGTAGGACAGCCGGTGGATTTGAACTGCTAACTTTTCAGCTGACAATCCGTTAGGGTTATTGTTGTTGTTGCTGTTATGTGCCATCGAGTTGCCTAAGACTCATAGTGATGCTATATACAACAGCCCTAACCTGCTCTATTCTGTGCCAGTCTTATTGTTTCTGACACACTTACCCCATTACCCCAATCACTGAAAGATCTATATTTCTTTCCATTTCAAAGAAAGGTGACCTGACAGAGTGCAGAAATTATTGAACAATATCATTAATATCACATGCAAACAAGATTCTGCTTAAAATTATTCAAAAACAACTGGAGCAGTACATCAACAGACAACTGCCAGAAGTGAAGGCCGGGTTAAGCAGAGACCGTGGTACTAGGGATATTTATAGCTAATGTTAGATTAGGGTTATTAGTTAGGGAAAATCAATATAGGTCATAAATGCAGTGATAACGATTGGAAGAATTTAAACTGGGAAGCAATATGAACTGTCTTCCTAGAAGCAATTGTACTGGTGTGGGGGTAAGGGGGAGTCTTGATTCACATGCTTTGCATTAGAAAAGCCAGAACAAGACTTAGTTTTATAGCTTCATAGGTTGCTTGCTAATATCTAATGACTAAGATTGAAATGACAAAAGAAATAAAATGTTTCTCTCCTGTCCATCCCTTATGCTCCATCAACTACACCAGAACTTTCAGGTCCAGTCTCTCCCTGTGCACCTGTCATCCTGCTACTGTCCACACACCATCAACATGGCTGAACTGAGATACTGTGACCAAGTGAGAGAAAGTGTTTTGCAGCCAGTTGGATGCTGTCTTTTGTGTAGCTCAGCTGTCACCAGGAATTTTTGGTATATGATTTGGGATGGTCCTCTGTGGACAATACCACTAGATATACTGCCTGATATTGTGTTTGAGACTGTCATAAAATTTTTTAAAAAGTTAGATAATGAGGTAATTGATAAGTGAAAAGTAGGTGTACATTCACACTAAATTTGGTTGATTTTTTTAAAAAACATATTTTGTTACCGGTTGGTTCTACTACAGACCGGCAAGGGTAGACTTACAGCACATACAAGTATATATGCAGAAATATTATCAGCCAAAGCTTTGTATGGTCATGAGGTTAGCTTATTTCATGAAACTGGTTTATCTTCTGGACTAGTTAAGATTTGATGGGGTCATACTGAGCTCAGTGAAAAGGGGAGCCATGACTACCTTAAAATCAATTAAAAAAATACTGTAGCATATGTTGGGGAGGTATAGTTTCCTGTTTTATATGTCAATGTGTGCTGTTAGGTCCACTCTGACTCACAGCAACGCTATAAGGGAGAATTGTGACATAGGGTTTCTGAGGCTGCAAATCTTTATGGGAACAGATTTCCAGGTTGGTTTTGTTCTTTCTTTCCTATGTGTGGTCACTGGCGATTTTTAATCACTAACTCTTAGGTTCGCACCCAAATTCTTAAGCTTTGTGCCACATACTCAGTAATGCACTATTGCCAAGTTGGAACCAAACCAACTCTTGGCTAACCCCCCACACCCTTGGGTTTGAAAGGCTGTAAACTGCACAGGAGGAGACTACTCATCTTTCTCCCTTGGAACTGCTGGTAGATTCAAACCACCAGAGGCATGGCTTTTGCGTTGGCAGTGAAATTCCCTATACCTGAGGTCACCAGAGCTCCCTCTGCACCACTGTTGCTATTTTTAAGTATCATTGTGTTGGAACCAATCCATAGCTGACTCTCCAATGAGTTTTCAGAGACATTTAAACACATATAAGTTGACCGTCCATCTTTCTTCTACACAGAAGCTAGTGGAGTCCAACCTCATACCTTTGAATTGGCAGAGCAATTCCTTACTATGAAGCCACCAGAGCTCCTTTGTACCACAGAGCTCCTAGACACCAAAGAGTGCAGTAACTATAGGAAGAAAGTACCTCTAAAGTATATATTCTTCCCTGTTCCTCAACTTATCTAGTAAAGAAGATTATCTTGTTTTGCTCTTGAGACAAATACGATCTATAGCTTTTGTTATAATGTTAATTACTATTGTCCTTTACATGTTGCTGCGGCTGTTGCTATTAGGTGCCATCTAGTCAAGTATGACTAATAGCGACCCCATAAACAAAAGATCTGAACACTGTACTATCCTGTGCCATCCTCACACTTCCTGACACACAAGAGCCCACTGCGGCAGTTATCATGTCAATCTACCTGGTTGAGGGTCTTCTTTTACATGAATAATATGCAAAACATTATGCAATGTTTATCTATTCTTGTTATTATCATTTTTAAAAAATCTTATTCTTCCTAACTAATAAAAATAATACAAACACCAGAAGATTATTCTAATTTAATTGCACCCAGTTGCATTAAGAATTTAAACTTGGGTTGGGGGGAACACCAACCAAAAACACTCATTGCCATCTAGTTAGAACCAAATCATAGCTGACCCTCCATTGCATTCTGAGGCTATAGACCACACAAGAAGAGAATGCTTGTCTTTATTCCTTTGAGTCACTAGCACTTGGAGTGCTACCTTTGGGTCTGCAATGCAACTAGAGGTACTATTTCAGATTGGTAGTGCAACTCTCTATCGATTACACAACCAAAGTGTTGACACAGTACTATAAAAAGTGGATTATTTAATAGTAAACATGGTCAATGTATAGAACAATACAGTTATATATCTATGTAGCTAAATTTCATAATGTTGTTGTTGTTGAGCATTATTGAGTTGGAAATTCCATGTGGGTTTTCAGAGGCATTTAGTTGCACAAGAGCAGAATGCACATCCTTCTCCCTCAGAGTATATGGCAGATTCAAACTGTGCGCATTAGAGATTGCAGCACAGATTCTTACCACTAGGCCAGCAATAGTTACTTTTATTTGTTTATGCCACAAAGTATCTATGCATTTAATAATTTATACCTAATGAACATTTATAATATTTCTTCAAATTTGAATTAAAGGAATTTGAGGGTAGATCCTCAGTGGTTTGTGAATAATAATGTTTGGATTACACTGTTTAATTTTTTGTTATTTCTAGAGCAATCCAAAAGTTTTAATAAAAGTATACTCTGAAGAATCAAGATTCTGTCTCATAACAGACAATTTTATACAATGTCTGTGCCAATGTTTGTCAAAGCATTACCCTCATGTTGGAACCAACTATTTCTTAATCTGTTGCAGGCTAGGAAAACAGAACATAAAGAGATTTAATATGTAAATGATGCACCAAGTGAAGTGATCTAACACCACATCATAATACAGCTTTTCCACTGGGTTAGAAAAGTGCGTGGGGAAAACTGAGTCATCAAGAGCACATGGCCCTCACAAGCATGCCAAATGCAAAAACATCAATACTGGAGTTCTCATGGCCACATTCGCACTGTGAGCAGCAATTTAATACATTTATCAAATAATAATAATAGATTAACATAGTAAATATACATTTCAATCATTTTCTAATGTGAGTGTATTAAATTTGTCAGAGACCCTGGGGATAGGGCAGGATTCAAACAGTTTCTATGAATCATAGTTAACAAGACAGCACATAACAATAACATTAAATTTGCTACAGTTAAGAAAAACAAAAGTATAAAGAGCTCAGATTTCATTTTATATCTACACCTACTTAAATAATATTAAAACTGTATTACTGTCAACACTAGTTAGAAGGGGGGTTTAGAAGAATTTTTTCCCCGTACAGTGCAATGATTGTCATATCAATCAAAATTCAATATACCCAAATGTATGGTTGATATTCAAAAGATGCCTTTTGACGATGAGGATTAAATACAGACAGTTCTCCAGTTGCAAACATAAGATTTATGGACAACTCCTACTTGTCCTATAGCACTGTGCAAATTTGTACCTCATTTAAAATGAATGAACAATTCCTAATGGCAATAAATCCTTTACCTTATTATCTTGACTTGCTATCTGTGCAGTTTTTAAATCCTGAAAATACTCAGATTTTTTTTGAACCAAATCCACTGCCACTGAATCCACTTCAGCTCCTTTATAATGACTGATGAGTTCTCACAGGCAATATTTCGGCTGTTGTTGTTCTTATGTGCCATCGAGTCACCTGAAACTCACAGTGATCTAATGTTCATTAACTCTGAAAAGTTACCTGGAGCCCTCATCGTCTCTGACAGGCCTACTCCCACTGTTCCAGTCACTGAGTCAATCCACCTCACCCTGGGTCTTCTCTTGCACTCTTGATCCACCAGTCTAAGCATCATGTCCCTCTCCAAGGACTGGTTCCTCTTAGCAATATGTCCAAAGTATGTCAAATGAAGCTTCTGAATCCTTGCCTACAAGGAACAGCCTGGCTTCCCCCTCTCCAGGAGAGACCTGTTTATTCTTCTGGCAGTCCATAGTATATTCAACACTCTTCTCCAGCATCACAACTCAAAGGCATAAATCTTTCTTCTATCATCGTTATTGTCCAGCTTTCTGATGCATAGCAATTAATTGTAAAGTCCATGACCTGGTTCAGATGCACCTTTTTCTTCAGACTGACATCACTGTTCTTTAGTACTGTAGAGAGGTCCCTGCCAGCAGACTTTTCCTGCAATTCATATTTTTATTTTCTGAATGCTGGTGCCAAGAGCCTTGATTGTGGAACCAAGCAAGTTGAAGTTATCAACAATCTCAATCTCTTCTCCATCCATCATGAACTGCCAATTGGCCTTAGGGTAAAATATTTGTTTTCTAGATGTTGAGCTTCAATCCATATTGAAAACTACAGTCCTTGCCCTTCTACAGCAAACGCCTCATGTCCTCTTCAGTTTCAGCAAGCAAGGTTGTGTCATCTCCATAATGCAGGCTGTTGATGAATCTTCCTCCAACCTGATGCCACTTTCCTCCTCATAAAGTCCAGCTTCCCAAATGTGTGTGTGTGTGTGTGTGTGTGTGTGTGTGTGTGTGTGTGTGTGTATAAGTTAAGGAGATAGGATGCATCCCTGACACACTTCTTTCTTGTTCCTGAACCATGCAGTGTTTTCCTGTTCTGTTCTGACTACTGTTTCTTGGTCCAAGTATAGGTTTTGCATGAGCACAATCAAGTGTTCAGTGTGAGTAGTCTAATATAGTACACATTAAACTATCAGAGCTCTTTTGCTTGCACTAAAGACAGGATAAGAACCTTAAGCACCTAGTCCAATTAGCTTTTAAATTCTTAAAGTGAGAGGAATAAATCGTGTGTATAAGCAGGGGAATGTTTGTCCTCTGGTAATTCAAGTTAAGGGAAAGATAAAGCTAAAGAAAACTAGGTTGGTAGGAAATGAACTTAATTTTTAGTAGCAGTACACTTATTGAGCATATGGAAAATATACAATAAAAATCATAAGAACAGATGGAAAAAGAGCTGTAAGAGAGAAAATATATTTATCTAAGATGTTCATTTAAATAAGCATGTGCTCTTAAAGTAAAAGCACTAAATAAATGTTTCCATTGTTGACTACTTCTCCAAAAACTTTCTCATACCTTGAATTCTCCTCCATACTATGCTGTGTCAGTCTCCTGACCTAGACCATTGTTTTATTTTTGTATCACTCATAAGCTCAAAAATACTCAATTCTTACTTTTTCAAAGGACAATGTTTCTTAAGACTCAGTAATTTTCTCTTCACAGATTTCATAAAGCTTTTAAACTTACATTACTGGTTTTTGGTTTTACATGTTGTTGTTCTTGTTAAAGCACCATTGAGTCATAGGTGACTCATAGCGACCCTATGAAAGAAAGACCTGGACACTTGTATAACTTTCGTCCTTTCCCCAGGTTCACAGGGTTTCCAGAGGCAAGCTATTTAGGAAATGGATACCACTCCTGCTTCCAAGCTTGTTTTAATTGGGGAGCTCCACCAAACTCTGTCTACCATGGGTAACCATTCTCGCATTTGACATGTCACAGTGTTCGGCTTCACACCAACCATGAGTTACTTCTGTACAGCAAGGCACAGACCAGTGCTATATGACCTTTGGCTTGGCATAATTAATTTTATATATTGTTACAAAAATAAAAATGTTGTATGAATAACTCTGGACCATATTGAAACTGATGAAGCAAAATACAAATATAAAGAAATGAAGACCTTTTATCTTTGGACTAGAGACGTAGTAACCAAAAGATCATTTAAAGCTTATTGCAAGACTCTAAAATAATCTATTTACTAATTCATTTTGCCAACCAGTAAGGGTTTGAGCACATTTTAAAATCTTCTTCATTAGGCTATGAAATCCTCAGAGATCTCTCATTATTGTTATCTTCAGTGCCAAGCACAGTGCATGGCATACAACAGAAGGTAATATTTCCTAAATAATCAGATTGAGTAATCTTGCTTCACTCCTGCTGAATATCAAAACACAAGACTGTTTTACAAAACTGGAACATAATCTAGAATAAACAGTAAGATATTTAAAAATATAAAAAACCAAAGTGGGTTAAAACTTATCAAAAACATAAATCTTTTTAAAAGAGAGCTAAAAATATTATAGTTTCTCATTATCTTTGGGTCATGTTATGAGAGAATGAGGAAAATGAAAAAAAAAATCACATGAATTGCCCTACATCTGCCAGTACAACTTTATTTCTCACCAGGCACTTTAAAAGCTAAGTGGCAAATGTGATTAGGTAGCATAGGGAACAACTCAAACATTGAACTTTTGACTGAAATCACTTTTAAAAGACAGGAATTGAGGGAGAAAAAGATAAACATATTAAGTTGTTTTTAAGAAATGGCTACAAGAGAATTGAATGTTTGTAAACTGAGAAAAGATTGGTATGGAAACATCTCTATTGAGGGGTATTTCAGATTTTTTTTCTTTTTTTTCAGATTAAAGAAGGAAATATGATTTTTAAAACAGAATTAAGTCTTAAGAAAGGATCAACAACCATTTTGAGTGGTTTTGGGAGCCTTGATTATGTGGTGGTTAACTCAGTTGCTAACTGTTAAGGTTGTTGTTGTTGTTGTTAGGTGCCATCAAGTCAAGTATGACCTATAGTAGCAACTCTATGAACAACAGAACTGAATCCTGTCCTATCCTGCACTATCCTCACACTCCCTGACACACTATAGCCCACTGCAGCAGTCACCATGTCAATCCACGTGGTTGAGAGTCTTCTTCTCCTTCGCTGACTCTCCACTCTTCCCAGGATCATGTCCTTCCCCAAGAAATAACCCCTCCTCCTTGGAGGCAAGTATTCTGGGGTTTCGTCTGACATATACCAATTGACATATTTCAGCTAACAGATGTGCCATGGATGTGTTCACCAAGTTGTGCCAAGAAATCTGGAGAACAACCACTTGGCCAACTGACTGGAAGAGATCTATATTTGTTCCCATTACAAAGAAAGGTGACCAACTGAGTGTGGAAACTACAGAACAGTGTCATTGATTTCACAAGAAAGCAAGATTCTACTGAAGATTATC
>NW_006399811.1:688567-710879 GCF_000299155.1 Elephantulus edwardii | reverse complement strand
GGCAAGGATTCTGGGGCTTCACCTGACATACTTTGGACATGTTGTAAGGAGCGACAGATCTTTGGAGAGGGACATCATGCTGGGCAGAGTGGAGGGAACACACAAGAGGGGAAGACCCTCTATGAGGTGGATTGAGTCAGTGACTGGGGTAATCGGGATGGATGTGTCAGAGGCAATGAGATCGGCATAGGACAGAGCAGAGTTTAGGGGTATTGTACATAGGAGTATCAATTTTGAAAAATACTATATAACTTGGGAGAGACTGAACAGCATTTTGCTGAGTGACCTAACTTAGGTTCATGACAAATATTGCATATGACCACTATTATAAAAATAGAAGGGTAACTAGTAAAACATGTATGGGGATCCAAAGGTGAAAGAGTAGGAGTAGAGTGGTTAGGATGGACAAGGGTAAAATCACAGGGTTCCACATTTGGGGGAGTGGAGGGTAAAGGAAATGGGAAAGATCCAGCAGGGACCTGAAAAGACATGGTAATGGTGGGCATAGTCCAATGATAATTTTATAGAACATAATGCATAGTCTAACGATAATTTTATAGAATTTAATGACTGGAACAGCACATCAACAGAGAACTGCCAGAAGTGCAGGCTGGGGTTAGAAGGGGTCATGGTACTAGTGATATTGTATCTAATGTTAGACGATCTTGGCTGAAAACAGGGAGTACCAGAAGAGTGTCTATCTGTGTTTCACTGATTATGCAAAGGCATTTGACTGTGTGCATCACAACAAACCGTGGCTGACTCTGAGAAGAATGGGAATCCCAAAACACTAGATCATGCTAATGGCGAAACCCACTCTTGGACCGGGAGGCAGTAGTCAGAACAGAGAAAGGAAACACTGCATGGTTCAAAATCAGGAAGGGTGCATGCCAGGGATGTGGCCTATCTCCATACCTTTTCAATCTATATGCAGAACAGACTATCCAGGAGGCTGGGCTCTAGGAGGAGAAATGTGACATCAGGATTTGAGGTACACTCATCAACAATCTGCGTTATGCTGACTGACACAACCCTGCTTGCTAAAACTGAGGAGGACATGAAGCACTTGCTGGAGAAGGTCAAGGACTGCAGCCTTCAATGTGGATTAAGGCTCAATATCAAGAAAACAAAGATTCTCATGGCTGGGCCAATTGGCAGCATCATGATAGATGGTGAAGAGATTGAGATTGTTAACAGTCTTAGCTTACTTGGCTCCACAATCAAAACTCTTGGCACCATCAGCCAGGAAATTAGAAGACATATTTTGATGGGAAAGTCTGCTGTTAGAGACCTCTCCAAAGTACTGAAGAATAATGGTACCACTCTAGAGACTAAGGTACACCTGATACAGGTGACGGTCTCTGCAATCACTTGCTATGTATCAGAGAGCTGGTGTCTAGGGAGGATAGAGAATTGATGCCTTTGAGTTGTGGTGTTGGAGAAGAGTATTGAATGGACTACTAAGAAAATGAACAGATTAGTCCTGGAGAGGGTTAAAGCAGGCTGCTCCTTGGAGACAAGGATTCTGAAGCTTCGTCTGAAATACTCTGGACATGTTACAAGGAGGGACCAGTCCTTGGTGAGGGACGTAATCCTTGGGAGGGTGGAGGGACAGTACAAGAGAGGAAGACCCTTGATAACATGGATTGATTCAGTGACTGGGATAATGGGGGTAGGTGTGTCAGAGACAGTAAGATTGGCACAGGAGAGAGAAGGGTTTATGGCTGTTGAACATAGGGTTGCTATGAGTAGCAGGTGACTCGATGGCACATAACAGCAACAACAACAATGCATGGAAATGATTGTGTGAAACATGATGTGAAAGGAGAATAGTGTGAAATCCAATGTATACAAACTTTGTGAACAAACCAATATAAAACAAAAATTATTTTCCAAAAGCTATGTGAGTAATCAAACTCTGATTAATTTATTTCATGCTAAATCTTTCCAGCACAATTCTCTTTAGGTTAATATAAAAACTCTGGTGTCTTACTTTCTATTCTTTCAGCTGTTTACTCAGGGCAAAGGTATGTTTGTGATAGAGAAGGGAGGTCTGGTTAGGCAACAGAATGCTGCACTGTTAACTCAAAGGCTGCACCTCTAGGGCAGGTGAATCCACCAGAAGTTCCAAGGAAGAAAGATAAGCCGTTTGTTCATTCCAATTGTAGTTTATTGCCTTTAGAAACCTGATGGAAAGCCACTTAGGTAGAAATCAACTCAAGAGCTTTGACTTTGTGATAGAAAAGTTTTAGAAATGTTTAGGAAAACCACAAGCAACAAATGCTGGCGAAGTTATGGAGAAACTGGAACCCTTATTCACTGTTGGTGGGAGTATAAAATGGTGCACTGTGGAAGGTAGTGTGGCACTTTCTCAAAAAGTTGGAAATAGAGATATCATTTGACCCAGCAATTCCACTACTGGGAATATACCCCAAAGAGACAATAACTGCCACCCAAGCAGATATATGCACTCCCATGTTTACTGCGGCTTTGTTCACAATAGCAAGGAGTTGGAAACCACCTAAGTGCCCATCAACAAACAAATGGATAGAGAAGCTATGGTATACTGACACAGTGGAATACTACGCTGCATTGAAAAACAAGGAACTCATGCAATATTATTCAAAATAGGTTACCCTGGAGGACATTATGCTGAGTGACACAAAAGGACAAACACTGCATGGTGCCACTGTTGTAAAACAGGACTGACCTTGGGATTGGGGAGAGACTGAGAAAGATGTGTTCAATAATGTGTACTGCATTAAAACAGATGAGGGAGAAAATGGTTTAAAAGAGATATGTGATTAGGTATTTTTGTCATGACAGGAGTCCAGAGCGAAGGCTGCATAGTGGAGTGGACGTGGGGGAGGGTTTGTAAAACAATGAAGGAATTTTTCTTTTACTTTTCCAAGATAGTAGTGTACTAGTGGGGAGGTTTGTCAGGGGAGAAAAGTGCAACAAATGAATGAATGGAAATCCAAAGTTTCTGTAAATTTTCACTGAAATTAATAATAAATTTTTTAAAAAAGAAATGTTTAGGAAAACCATGTATCTAATAGGTCTAGGATATCTTTGTACTTATGAATTTGATTGTCCTAATTGTTTAAGAACTTACAAATGCAAGCACTACTAAGAGCACTATAAGATGGCTGCAGAGATGTGAGCGATGCTTCTGGTAGTAATGGGTTGGAATGACACTTCCCTTTATAACTCTTTTCTAAAATTTCATTATGGGACTATTTTTATAATTTAAGCTTTCTGTCAAGATGATTATTATACCTTGACATGGCAGTGAGTAGGCTAGAAACAGCTGTATGGCCTGAAGACAAATGAAATTACTGATACTTCAGAGAGCTAAGGTATCTTTGATACACAGTATTTCCTACTGAGAATGATGGTGACTAATTAATTGTAACATAAAATCATTCACTCAAACATTAACAAGTACAATAACAGATACTATTCATTCAAAGGTTTATTCTAAGTAGATAAAACTTAATTTTAAATACAATGCTAATGTTGAGAACTTCCTAATAAATGTGACAAGAAGCCCTGGTAGTGTAACGCATTCCATGGTGCTAATCAAAAGTTCAGCAATTCATATCCATTAACCACTCCTTGGGAGAAACATGAAGCAGTATGCTCCCTGTTAAGATTTAAAAGCCCCTGTTATCCTAACAATTCTGACTCTATAATAGTGAACTTCAACTGGATCTGAGGCTGGAAATCTTTCTGGAAAGGAGGCTGCTCACTCGCTTAGAGTGGTGGAGGGATTTGAAATATCAACCTTTCAGGTAGAAGCACAACATGTAAAGCACTATACCATTCTAAGATTTACAGCCTAAAACACTCAATAGAAGGCTATCATACATCAGAAATGACACAATGGCTGTGAGCTTCAGTTCAGTGTAATGGACTAGATGGAGGGCAATTAAGAATTCTCTGTAGGGGGAGTTCAAGTAGTATAGTCCTCAGGGAGCTGCTCTGCTCACTCAAAGGTCAAGCCTCTCTGCTAGTTCAAATCCACCAGTGGGAAGGGAAAATGTGCAAATCCTCTCCTGCAACCATCAGGTTCAGAAACTCAATGGAGGATCAGCTATGAGTCAGTCCTGCCTTGATGACATTGAGAGGTTTGAGAGTGCACAAAGTGCATGCTAAGACAAACTGGAAAATTCCAGAGAAACTATTTATCCAAAATACCTGATGTGCATTACTACATATAAATTCTGTCCTCAGAACAGAGTAAGGAAACACTGCATGGTTCAAAATCAAGAAAGGAGTGTGTCAGGGATGCATCCTGTCTCTATATATTTTCAATCTATATGCACAACAGATCATTTGGGAAGCAAGGCTTTATGAGGAGGAATGTGGCATCAGGATTGGAGAAAGTCTCATCAACAACTTACGTTATGCAGATGACACAACCTTGCTTGCTGAGACTGAAGAAGACATAAAGCATTTTCTGCAGAAGGTCAAGGATTGTAGTCTTCAATATGGATTGAGGCTCAACATCAAGAAGACAAAGATTAGCACTACTGGGCCAACTCACAGCACCATGATGGATGGAGAAAAGATAGAGGTTGCTAAACAATTACAGCTTGCTTGGCCCCACAATAAATAGGTTTAACGCCAACAGTCAGGAAAACAAAATAAGACATGCATTGGGAAAATCTGCTGTCAGGGACCTCTCCAGAGGACTGATAAGCAACAATGTGAGTCTAGAGACTACGGTCAGGATCTTCACAATTGATTGCTATGCGTCTGAAAGCTGGACAATGACTAAGGATGACAGAAGAAGAATCGATGCCTTCGAATTGAGGTGATGGAGGAGAGTCTAGAATATACCATGGACTGCCAAGAAAATAAACAGTTGGTCTATCTTAGAGAGAGTGAAACCAAGTTTCTCCTTGAAGGCTAGGATTTTGAAGTTCTAGCTCACATACTTTGGGCTTGTGGCCAGTAAGACTGGTTCTTGAAGAAGGATATCATGCTCTGAAGGGTAGAGGTGCAGGAGAAGAAGATCCCAGATGACATTAACTGATACAGTAACTGGGGCATGGGGGTTGGTAAGTCAGAATTAGTGAGACTGGCTCAGGACAGGGAAGTCTTCAGAACTGCTGTACATAGGGTTGCTGTGGGTCATAGGTGACTTGATGGCACAAAACAACAATATATAAAGTAGGTTTTATCAAATGGACAAAAACAAAAAGGAAAATGTCATTATTTGACATACATGAACACGAAATGAGAATACTGCTCTAGACCTCACAGTTAACAAAGCAGACAGGACAATCAGGCTGAGCTATTCGTTTATACTTTGCATTTTTATTTTTTTTCTTATTTGAGTTTTAAATAATCTGCTAGAATAAAAATATTAGAGGATGTCTAATTTATTTGCATTTTGAAATATTTTTGTGAGAAATCCAAGTTTGTGAAAACATATTAATGTATTTGTTGCAAATATTCTTATCTCAAGAAAATGCTACTGGAAATGAGAGAAAATTCTAATTCACTTTTCACTGGATGACAAGGAAAAGTCACTTGACTTTTCTAAGTCCCAGCTGTCTCGTTTAGAAGATGAGATGTTTACTATTTAAATAAAGCACATAATTGCAAAATTATATGATTTTTAAAGTTATCTTCAGTTCTGAGATTTTTAAAGCAGCAAGGTATCAAAAAGGAGGTATGAATATTATAAATACTGGTTGGTACAAAGAACTAGAGATATAACAATTACAGAAGATTATTGATAAAGAATAATATACTATAGTATCTTTAGTTTGCTTGGCACCAGCAGCCAGGAAATTAGAAGACATATTGCAATGGGAAAGTCTGCTGTTAGGGACCTCTCCAAAGTACCGAAGAGCAATGGTGTCACTCCGGAGACTAAGGTTTACATCATACAGGTCATGGTCTTTGCAACTGCTCGCTACGTGTCAGAGAGCTGGACAATGGCTAGTGAGGACAGAAGGAAAATTGATGCCTTTGAGCTGTGGTGTTGAAGAAGAGTATTGAGGGTACCATGGACTGCCAAGAAAAAGAACAGGTTCTTCCTGGAGAGGGTTAAAGCAGGCTGCTCCTTGAAGGCAAGGATTCTGAAGCTTCATTTGACATACTTTGGATATGTTGCAAGGAGGGACCAGTCCTTGGAGAAGGACGTCATGCTTGGGAGGGTGGAGCAACAGAACAGGAGAGGAAGATCCTATATTAGGTGAACTGATTCAGTGACTGGGGTAATGGGGATAGGTGTGTCAGAGACAGTGAGATTGGCACAGGATAGAGCAGGGTTTAGGGCTGCTGTACATAGGGTCGCTATGAGTTGATGGCAACTCGACAGCACATGTCAACAACAAACAACATCTGTTGGTTATACAGATCAAATTCTTTTTTAAGCAAATGCCATAACAAATTTTAATGAAAAAAGAAAATTGACAAAAAGGATTTCCAATGCTTAGCCTGATGACTTATACAACTCTACTAATACTCAGTGTATCACAACACTCCAAACCAACAGAAACAACAGTAAATATATAGTATTAATTATCTGCTTGCTGTTGACAAATAATGATTTTTCTCTTTAAGTAGTAGAAAGTATTATAAGTTTTTTCAAGTCTATCAAGATTTGCAGTGTATTACAATTTTAAATAACAATACTATCAATAAGGTGTTAACAATAAGGTCAAATGGAATATAAAAGTCAACTGTGAATGATGTTATTATTGCTGTTGCTATGTGTTGTCAAGTCAGAACCGACTTACCGCTGAATATCCAGTGGGTTTAAAGAGCCTGTAAATTGCACAGGAGGAGACAGCCCATCTTTTCCCAGCAGAGTAGCTGGTAGATTCAATTCCCTTGCCTTTCTTTGATTTGGCAGTGCAACCCCTTATCCACTGTTATCATTATGTGTCTTTGAGACCAGTAGCAACCATATAAAGAACAGATCAGAAATCTGTCCTATCCTATGCCAGCCTCATCATCTCTCACATACTGGAGAAAATTCCTTGCAGTAACTGTTAATTCATCTAATTAGGTGATCAGAAATCTCAAAACTCTATAATATACAGGTCAATAAAAATATATAAAAAGGCTAGAATGTATTCTTCCTTTTATTTCATAGTAGAACTAAAAATATAAGAAAAAGTATGATCTCAAGGAGATTAAGATATGACATGTGATTAAAATTTTTCAGCATCTTTTTCATCCAACACCCTCTTATTTCCTAGAAAAGAAACAAAAAGCCAACTGCTACCTAAATTAGATTTAATATATGGCTATTGTTAAAGAGTACACATGTCCAAGAGGATGTACAGAGTATGTGATATAAAGACCATTATTGTAAAAAGAGAATGAAAACTAATAAAATGTGTATGAGAGTCCACAGGGGAAGGGGAGCAGGGCTGAAGGCGGGCAGAGATGAAATCACAGGGTCATATAATTTGGTAGATGGAAGGAAAAGGTAAAGAAAATATGAACGGTTCAGCGGGGACCTGTAAAGAAGAGGTAATGGTGGCATAATGCAATGGGGATTAATTTTCTAAAACACAATGTATGGGAATGACTGGGTGAAACACAATATGAAAGAAGGAAAGTGTGAAACACAATGTAAACAAATTTTGTATACAAACCAACATAAAAATTTTTTTAAAAAATCCTAATCTTTATAGTGATATCATAAAAATATATTTACTCTGTCCATTTGCTGTAGAGAGGTAACTCGTTGTTGTGATACTAAACATTGTGACACTGACATATCAACTGTGGTAATGATTATCCAATGGTGGAGCTCCCCAATTAAAACAAGCTTGGAAGCAGGCGTGGGATCGACTTCCAAAATAGCTTGCCCTGGAAAACCTATGAACCTGGAAAAAGGATGAAAGTTATACACCTGCTCAGGTCTTTCATTCATAGGGTCGCTATGAGTCATCTACAACTCAATGGCACTTAACAACAACAACAACTTTCTTATCATGTGTTACATCTTAACATCAAGAAAACAAAGGCATTAGACCAACAGGTACCATCATGGCAATTGAAGAAAATAATGAAAATATTGTAAAATGAATTTTATTCGGATCCACAATCAGCATCCATGGGTTAACAGCAGTCAAGAAATCAAAAGATATGTTGCACTGGGGAAATGTGCACTCAATAACCTCTCCAAAGATCAATGATGTCACTGTAAAGACTAAAGTACACCTGATCCAAGCCATGGTATTTTCAATTGCTTCCTATGTATCTGAGACAGAGACAATGAATCAGGAAGACCAAGGAAGAATTGATTCCTTTGAACTGTGGTATTGAGAAAGAGTAGTGAATATTCTACAGACTATCAAAAGAACAAACAAATCTATGTTGAAGGAAGTCCAAGTGATACTCAGAGGAAAGGATGGTGAAACTTTGTCTATTTTCAGGATGGACTAATTCCTAGAGAGAGACATCATGCACGGAAAGGTAGTGGGGGGTCCGTAAAAAAGAGGAAAATCTTCAATGAGATATACTGATACATGCTTGACTATGGCAGTGACCATAAGGATGGTGCATAACAGGGCAAGGTTCAAATCTATTGTTCATATGGTAGTTGTGTGTTGCAGCCAGCTTGGCAGCACACTTAACAATATCAACTGTCTTACCATAAAGCTAATTCTAGGTCAGCACTACTGAAGATAGCAATTTTGCAACCTCTTAATTGGTAAGAACTCTGGCAGAATAGACCACAGCCAACTGCACTGTTAATTCAAATGCAGTGCCTCCATGGTTATTTGAATTCACCACCGGCTCAGCAAAGGAAAGACGGACAGTCTCCTTCCACAAGATTTAGTACTTAAAAACCTACTAGAGGGTCAGCTATCAGTCAGTTATAACTCAACAGCAACAACATTTAATAATAGGCCATAAAAACAAAAATATAGCCTGTATGTTTAGAAGGTAAAAGAAGACGTACTTTTCCATTCTTTATTAAGTGAACTTTTCTTGAAAATCTACATTATTTATTTTTCAATCTTTCAATCCAATACACTCTTGTCTTATAAATTTTATCAAATTTTCGATTAAAAAAGGATGGAGTTTATGTCTTAAGACTATTTGACTTACATATGTAGAATATTTTTTGTTGTTGTTTCTGAAAAGGAGTGTTTGGTGCTGAACATATGTCAAACACAAATCAAAAGTAAAATGAACAATTAGTCTACCTTCTGCACTTAAGTTACTTACAGGAGTTGTTCCAAAATTAGATTTCAGGGCTTGGCAAAGTTAATAACATAACTTTCATAGAACAGAATGAAGTACAAAGAGGAAATGGAGGGACAGAGAAATAGAAAGGAAGGAGAGAAGAGGGTAAAAGTCACGAGAAAGAAAAAGAAAGCAACGAGAAGAAGAAACAAAAAACAAAACAAAAAAAGGAAATCTAAGGATTTACGAGGTTATATAAGAAAATTATCAAATATAAATATTTCTAAAGCATTTTCACCTCCAAGTATACTGTTTTGCATTTAAAGTAGTCTTAAATTATTTTATTAATTGATTCATAATTCAAAGTACAGGGAGGAGCATGAAAATTGAGAAATATTATGCAGTACATTTTTAGTTGAGAAAAACAATTTTACTCATAGTGCATTTTGAAGAAGAGAATAAAGAAATGGGGAGAGTGAAAAAGGACTGCAGAATATATTGATGAAAAATTTATATTCTTTATTTGACAACTTAATAAAATAGTGCTGACTACAGTTCCAGATGAAGATTAAAGGTGCTATGAAAAAAATGTTCATGACAGAGTGACAAACAATTATTGCTGCATGTTGCCATATTTTAAGGAGTTCTAGTGGCGTAGTGGTTAAGACATTTAGACACTAACCAAAAGATCAGGATTCAAACCCACCAGTCACACCTTGGGAAAAAGATGAAAGTAATCTGCTTCCATAAAGATTTATCGCCCTGGAAACCCTAAGAGCCAGGGCAGGTTGACTCTGTCCTATAGGTTCATTATGGGTTAGAATAACTCAAAGACAATGGATTTGGTTATTTGGTTATTGTCATAGCAGTAAACTAAAGAAGACAGTACACTGTAGCAGAACAGACACAAACAAAATATTATAGATTTAATAGTTTCAGGTTCCATATTTACTACTTACATGGAATATATTAAAAATTTTTTAAAAATCCTAGACCTTTTAGATTTGCTTCTGAAAATTGCTTTCTATGTCTCACAAGATAAGCTGAAAGATTAAATGAGATAATATTTGACAAATAATTTGGGGGGAAACTATAAAATATACTAAATATATCATTATTTTTCCATTAAAACTTAAATAAAAATACCTTAAAGCAAATTTAAAAAATTTTTAAATACCCTGGTCATTTAAAATCATTCCATTAAACTTCTCTTGAAAATTTATTTTCACTTCAATAAAGAAGGAAGAATCACTCTTGGTCTGATCCATAGATCTTTTCATAAGAACAAAATTAGACTGTAATGGAAATAACCTCATAAACGATAAAGATCAATGATACCTAAAGTTATTTTGATTCTATTACTAAAATTTTTTTGGAAGTTATTAAAATATTTTTTAAATTACATTTAAAAAATCTTGACAATTTCATTAATTAGGTACAGCTAGCTAGGCACAAGATAATTCTCATCAAATAATGAGGGATGGCCTTCTGTTTTGTTTTAAAACCTGAAAATAATTAGAAGAGATAATTGAGAAAAATTTTCTTTCCTTATTAAAAAAAAATGGAGCTTTGGCAGCTTAGTGGTAACACAAAGGTATGTGGTTCAAACACACCAGCCTGTCCTGTGTCAGAAAAATGGGCACTCTCCCATGTGATTTATTGACTCTTGAAAATTCACTGGACAGTCAGCTAAGAGTTGTTTCCAGCTCAACAATATACAACAACAGTAATTTTTTTTTTTAACTGGCCCAACGAGTAGGCTTTTAAGCCACTGAACTCTCCTGTGTGTGATGACTTTAGACAAGTTATATAAAATCTTTATGCTTTAATATCAAGGTCACAGGGTTGTGGAGAAGAAAGAGGAGTCAACACTCTTAAAAATAAGCACTCAAATATGGTACTTACTTTCATATTATTAAAGGAATCCTAGGTTTTCTACCATCTGAGAACAGTAATAAAGATTCAGACAAAATCACTCTTCCTCACTCTCCCAATTACTAAATCTTGATACATCTAGGAAGGTGTGAATCTGGTGACTGAATAAGCCTTAACAAATTAATCATAAACTCTAGACGAAACACAAAAATAAAAACCAACTCACTGAATACTCTAGATGTAGATAAAGAGCAGCTATAGTTCAAAAGAGTGGTACAAACTTAGAGAGAGGAGCAAGTTCAGATGAGTCTGCATTCTTTATGCTTTAAGCTATAGGCTAAGAGAAGACCACAATGCTGGTGCAATGCAAGGTGGCTAAAGTGCCAGCAGAAAGCCAAATATGAAGTTTAAGGTAATTATATTTGTGACAGAATGAGGAATACTAGAAAATGAAAATGAGAACTCTACATTTTGTGCAAAAAACTTGTACAATTCTCTGGATAAGCCCCAAACCAAATATATATGTGACAGACTACAAGTTGGCAGACTCCTGAAGAAGGAACTATACTGAAACTTAGGCTGCTGTGCAATGTAATCAAGACACATTTTGTACTTGTTTCGACTTTTTCTATTTACTTTTGGGTAACAGTTGAATAGTAATGAACTACATCTTACTACCAGTCTCCTTAATTATGCCTACAACCCACTGCCATCAAGTAGATTTTGACTCATAGCGATCCTCCATTGAGTTTCTCAGGCTGTAAATCTTAGGGAAAGAACACTGCCATTTTTCTCTCCCTGGAGTTGCTACTAGATTGGAACTGCTAGAAATGTTCAATGTTTTGATTCGCCATGCAACATGCTATGGACTGCATCACCAAAGCTCTTGTGCTTTTAACTGTAACAGTGATAAATATGTCATGAACATTTAAACTGATTTTCTTCCTGGAGGCGTTTTCTAAAAGGTATTCTAAATATAAAAATTCATTGGATTAAAGTATGTAGTTATGAGTCACTTTCTTTTCAAAGGCCCCAGTCAGGCTTTCCTAGAGGGTTGTTTGTCACACCATCTTTCTGGCTGAATTTTCTATTTCAAAAAGAGAAAATAAATAAAAGACTCCAGTGACCTGAAATTCTGTGTTAAGCTACTATATATTGCCATGCTAGAACATCTGGAATTAATGTGATTGGCTTTTCCACTGAACAACTATACTCTCCAATAAAACCTGACAGAAGAAATGGGAAACAGAACTTATCTTCCTGGGAAGTAAAATGTGTTATGTTTTTAAATGTGATGGGCTGAGAAGTAGAGGAATGGAGATTAATGGAAGCCAAATGTAATTCTTGTTCTTGGGCACAAATAGAAAAGCTTAAAAGCTCCACTCTCTGAGAGTGAAAGAAGACATCTGAATCAAAAATGAAACTGGACAGCCAAAACCCAGGAGAGAAAAATTGTTCAGAAGAATAATCTTCACCTTTTTTTATTTTCTGACTTTCCATTTTCCTATCAAGTGAAAGCTGAATATCAGATGATATTGATGTTATATAAAGTATGAAACAAGAAAAATTGCCTTAACCTCATAAAGTCATTAAATTTATTTTTTCATAGATATTTCATATTCATATAATATCTCTTTCATAAGGACCTATGGTTTTAAAAATTATTTTGTGTACTCATCTTTGAATAGCAACAGCAAATTATGCTGTAGCCCAATATAAGGAAGGCAAAATGGTTGCAATTTAAAAATTTTCAAGTTAATAATAATTCAACAGTGAATAGGGATGATAGAGAACTGATGCCTTTGAGCAGTGGCGCTGGAGAAGAGTGTTGAATATACATACCATGGACTGCTAGGAGAACAAACAGGTTTGTCCTGGAGAAGGTGAAGCTGGAATGCTCCTTGGAGTCAAGGATTCTGAAGCTTCGTCTCACATACTTTGGGCATGTTGCAAGGAGGGACTGGTCCTTGGAGAGGGACATCATGTTTGGGAGAGTGGAGGGGTGGCGAAGGAGAGGAAGACCCTCGATGAGATGGATCGTGAGTGGAGTGGTGGGAATGAGTGTGTTTGAGATGGCAAGGTTGGCACAGAATAGAACAGTGTTTAGGGCTCGTACATAGGGTCGCTATGAATCTCAAGTAACTCGATAGCACATAACAACAACCACAACAATCATTCAAAAATATTTCAGAAACATTTTAAAGTATAGAACTTATATCCTTTCTGTCAAAGTGTGGTTTATGGACTAAAATCCCTGGCATTAGCTGGCAGCTTTTAAGAAATGAAAATTTCAAATCTTGTCCCTAAATCAAAAGAGCCCTAGAGGCACAATGGCGAAGGGCAAGGCTGCAAACTGAAAGCTCAAAGGTTTGAACCAAGAATGGTTCTACCAGGGAAAAGTAATAGTGGTCTGCTCCAGTAAAGTTTACATCCAAAGAATTCCAATAGGACAGCCCTACTCTGTCCTATAGGGTAACTGAGCCGGACTCAACAGCACAAAACCCAACTGTTATTAGGTGCCATCAAGGACAACTCATAGCTACCCTATGAACAACAGATTGGAACACTATCTTATCCCTTGCCATCCACACAATCTCTGACACACTCAAGCCCACTGCTACAGCCACTGTGTCAATCCACCTGGTTGAGGGTCTTCCTCTCTCTTGCTGACCCTCTAGTTTTCCAAACATGATGTTCCCTCCCCAAAGAATATGGTCTCCTAGCAACACACTCAAAGTATGTGAGATGAGGCTTCATTATCTTTGCATCCAAGAAACATTCTGCCTAAAACTTCTCCAAGACTATTTCTTCTTTTGGCTGTCCAAGAAATATTCATTACTCTCCTCCAACATGACAGTTCATAGATACCATTTCTTCTTCTGTCATTTTTTTCCTTTCATTGTCGAGCTCTCAGATACATAGCAAGTGACTGAAAAGACCATGGCCTGAATCAAGTGCACTTTAGTCCTCAAACTGATATCATTGTTCCTCAATAATTTGGAGAGGCCCCTGACTACACACTTGCTCAGTGCAATCCATCTACTGATCTCCTGACTGCTGGTACCAAGGGTGATGACTGTGGTTTCAAGTAAGATGAAGTTGTGGACAGTTTCAATTTTTTCCCCATCTATCATGATGTTGCCTATTAGTCTAGTGGTTACAATTTCTGTTTTCTTGATGATGAGATGCAATCCATCTTGAAGGCTGTAGTCTTTGACCATCTGCAGCACATGCCTCAAGTCCTCCTCACAGCAAGCAAAGTTGTATCATCTGCATAAAGAAGATTAATGATGAGTCTTCTACAATCCTGATGCCACCTTCTTCTTTATTGAGTCCAGCTTCTCAAATAATTTGTTCAGCATACAGACTGGACAGTTAGGGAGAAAAGATGCAACCCCAAACACCTTTCTTAATTTTAAACTATGCAGAGTTCCCTTCCTCTGTTTGCACAATAGTCTCTGAATTAGTATATTCACCTTAACAAAATCTACAGTGTTTGTTTTGAATGCTTATTATATTTTAAGAAAACTAATAATGCTAGAAGAACTTGATATCTATTTGCAAAAAAAGTTTATAACAATGACAAGGTAGTAAAATTGAAACTAAATGAAAACAATCCAAGAATAGATTCTCAAGAATTGATTAATAATTATATCAAGATTTGCAGAGAGTTATGGTTTGGTATCTCAGACCACATAATAAGCATTCACCACATAGGACTAACAATGACATAAAGCTGTCATACAACTTTATTGTTCTATTTTTATGGGACTAGGGACTTCTTAAAATCTTTCTGGAGTGACCCTGAAACATAACTGAATCCTTAGAGAACCATTAGTGATACCAAGGTAAGACACTTGTTTCTTTCATTTTTTGAAAAACAAGACTTTACTCTAGCAGGCATTTTTACAGATCATCTCTATCTTTAGAATAAAAAAGACATAGTCATGATGTAATTGTAACCATTTTCACAAAGTATTAATGTATTAACATAGGACCAATATATTCAAGAACAATCCAGTGACTTAAGTTACTATTGAAACTGTGCAAACTGGAAAGAGTTTAGTACCAAAAGATTCTTTCATCTTACGTGGTAATAGAATTATCCACGCAAAGTTACTATTTCCTAAATAGTTATTGTTGAGAAAATACAACAGTGGAAATAAAATTTGCATATTATTATACTATACATAATAGCTACTACTTTGCTAAAGCAGAGAGCTGGGCAAGGAGGAAGGATAACAGAAGAAGAGTTGTGAGGTTGGAGAAGTACCATGGACCACCAAGAAAACAAATAGGTCTGTCTTGGATACAGTGAAGCCAAGTTTCTCCTTGGAGGCTAGGACACTTTTTGCCCCCAAGTTTTTCTAATTTGTTGTAATAATTTCAGAAGCATATTAAAAAATTGAAAATATCATGCCTTGAATAAGATGCATTTTTTTAAGCTCTGTCTCACATGCTTTGGGCACAGAGACAGAAGGGATCAGTTGGACGTCATGCTCGGAAAGGTGGAGACCAGCACAGTAGAGGAAGACCCCAGATGAGAGGGATTGACACAGTAACTGGGGCAATAGGAGTAAGTGTGTCAGAGTCAGTGAGATTGACTCAGTATAGGGCAGGGTTCAGAGCTCTTGTACATAGGGTCACTATGAGTTGTAGGTGACTCCATGGCACTGACAACAACACTGCAAAATATGATTTGTGACCTAAGGAAAAAAGTAACTCGGATCAGCTAAACATTTAAGACTCATAGATAGCATTCAACCATTGTCATGTAAACTATGGGGAGTAGGTGATAGCACTGGTGAACAACAGACAAATAAAAGTTATGCACACATGTTGCCATGCCTTAGTATTTAAAAGCTCACTTCTGGGAGGTCACTGAGTTGCCTCTTGGACTTTCTGGAGGTAATATTAATTGACAGAAACTTTGATAAAGTTATAATTTTATTACAAAATAAAGAAGAACTATCCTCTATGGCTTCATATTCTAAACAATGTTCAGTGGAAACATTAATAAGAGAATTAAGAATCTTAAATACATAAAGATCACTCAGTTTCTATTTCCAGTTTTGGTACACATCTTCCACCCATTTGACCTTGAGATGATGACTTAAGCTTTTAGACATTTTTGGTAACCATGATACTATAATAGTTTGTCCAACCCATAAATATGTCAAAAGATAATTTAATAGATTATTCTAAAGTTATTAAAATTATATTAATATTAATATTAATTTTGAAGTTAGTTAAAATGATATTAAATAAGGTGATGAATAAAAAGGTATTACGCACATCAACACAAATCCACATACCCAAAGTTCAAAAGAAATTTGAAGCAAAAGAAACCAAGATATTTTTTTAAATGCTTAATAAAGCCTTAATTCCTGGTTTTTACACTTTTTCTTTTCTTTAAGCTATTGTCTTGGTCTAGCAGAAACATATACACAAAAGGTAAGTGGCATTTTCACTTTAATAATTTTTTTTCCTATGGGTTCAACAACTCAACGGCACTTAACAACAACAAGGCTTTAACAAGCTACTGCATGTCTAAGAGAAATACACGTACTTATTAAAAAGTAATTACCTCACCATGTACCAGATTATGCTCACCCGGGCTAATTAAGTATGCCACAAGGTTAGTAAATATTGAACTGTGTTACAGAAGCAATCATTTGTACAAGACTTACTATATTGAACTATTGCCAATTTAAAATAACAGCATAAAAGAAACTGATCCCCAAAAGGCCACAATTCAAATCGGTTTCATAAAAATGTACTCTCTGTCTTCTATGTGCTGGAGGTCAGACAGAGCCTGAGGACATGGGAATGTAGGAAGTATACAAGAAAATAAATTGCAATTCTCACTGTCACATAGGGGCTTTCCAACTCTTACCTTCTTAATTTGTATCACTACTTGATAATTTCAAAATTTATAAACCTTCATATGTGTGAGACTAATAAACTAAAGTAAAATTAACAAGGTTTAAGAGCAATTATAAAGTTCTTATTTATAGTTCATAATTAATTACCAAATGGAAATTTAAGAAAGATCTAGTAGGCTGAATAAAATAATCACCCTGCAAAACCAAACTAGCTTGGAACACAGTAAACTAATCTGGTGTAAAGAAACAAATTCACTAAGGATTACTTAGTCCTTACATAATATGTGCACCTGAGTGGATATATTGACAAGTTTGCTTTCTATGTATCCATCTCCACACACACAGTCAAATTTTGCATAGGAAGATTCCTTTTAAGAAGCAGAGTTTATTCCAGGCTTTAAAAACAAAGCAAATAAAGAAAATAAATAACCAAAAAATGAAAAGAATGGAAAAAGTCTTTCAGAGTGAAATTTTAAAACTCCAAAATGAGTGCTTTTATATAAATTTACATATAAAAATACATTAACTAGCAAAGATTATCATTACAAAATATTCTTTATTAGAAAGCTTTAAATGATCCCTTTTCAATTAGACAGGAACAATGCTAAAGAATGATGCTTCAAGTGGCTGTGCAGGGAGCCAGATCTACAGTTTCCGTGAAACAGCACTAATGGGCATCTAATGAGCGGTTTCCTTTTTAATTAAAGTTGTTTCCTGATTAATTAGTCCCAGAAGACGTAATGAAAGACTACATTATACCTCTGGGACAATGATTCTCCTCAAGGGACCAACCAAGTTTCATCTGTTCCCTAGGTATGAGTTTGCTCTATTTTCAGTTGAAATGTGAAAGGTTTGTTTTTTGGTTTTTTTGTTTGTTTGTTTTTTCTTTTTTTTTTTGTCTAGCAGAAATAAATAGAAAAAACAATGGTTCAATATGCAGTGATACTACCTAAGCCCAAAAGAGTAACAGAAAATGTCAATTACTTGGATTAATTCCTTCAATCGTGAATTTAAAGTTGTGGTTATATAAGGTAGGTAGGTTCCAACTCAGAAGCCCCTAACAACAACACAGTTTATTTTCTTACAAAAGTTTTAAATAGCATGTAATAAAGATTAATTTATCTTCTGTGTATAAAATCAGCTCTATGGACTAAGGACAGAAATTTTTTAAGACTTCAAATCATTCCAGCTTTTAGAAAAAAGGACGAACTGACAGCCATAGAAAGTAAAATAAGTAAAAGATTAAAGATGTCTGTGAACAGATGCAAGGAGCCTTGCTTGTATAAGGTGTGCATCTGCTAACCAAAAGGTCAGTTTTTAAAACCTACTCACCACTCTATGGGGAAAGATATGCCAGTCAGTTCTCAAGCCCTGGGAAATGCTATAGGCAAGGACTAATCTATAGAGCCTATGAGTCAGAAGCAGCAACAATGTGTTTTGCTTTGTTGTTTTTGTATTTTAATTAAGAAGCAGAACTTTACTCAGAGTACCTAAATACCAACTAGACAGATGGGTAGAAAAATTAAGACAAATTTTCAATCCAAAACTGACATTCTACTTTTTCATTTAAGAATTAAAGATTTAAAGACTCAAATAATTGCTCATTTTCACATCACTTTTTCAGATATCAAAGCAAAAACTTCACAGCTGTCTTTAAAAAAATTAGTCATCTATTAAAAGATTAAGTCGTTTTAATAAACATGTCAGAGATCAGCTTCTTAAAGGATAAAAGCTAACTGAATTATTCTGGCATTTGTAACAAGAAAATTCTTACAGAAGAAAGTATACATATTCATGATATCTGGATCCAGGCACAAAAAACTTCAGGGTAACTTTTATCTAGTCTATTCATCACATATTAGGAATATGAAGATTTGCATGTAAAAATCTAAGTCTATTGTGTGCTTAAAGGAAGTATTTCCGATAAATTATTAATATAGAAAAAGACTTTTATACGGATATCTAATAGATTGTTATTATATAATTATTCTTTTGAAAATATAGTATATTAACTTAAACAGATACCTCTGTGGGATTACTCCACAGAGGGTGGGACTGCTAATCCAAAAGTGATACTGTTCAGGTAATCTGAATCCACCATAGACTTGTAGGGTAACAATGGGCAATCCCTCCCTTATGATTTACTGTGTTGTTATTAGATACTTTCAAGTCAACCACGACACATAGCAATCCTGCAAAGAAACCTGAAATTCACTATATACTGTGTCATCCTCACTATCCCTGATATCCTCGAGCCCAAGTGCTCCAGCCACAGTGTCCATCCATATCACTGAGGGTCTTCTTCTGTTTTGCTTGCCCTCCATGCTTCCAAGTGTGATGTCCTTATGCAAGAACTAGCCTCTTCTAGCAACATGTCCAAAATAACTGAGATAGAGTTTCATCATCCTTCCCTCCAAGAAGCAAGCTGGCAGTATTTTCTAGAAAACATATTTGTTCTTTTTGGAAGCCCATGGGATGTCCACCATAACTCAAAGACTTTAATTCTTCTAAGTCATCTTAGTTAATATTCAGTTTTGTGGCCTCTGAATACCCACTGGAGGGTAGGAATGAATGAGTCAGTTTAGGTTCAATATCAATGAGTGAGTGATTAATTACACCATTTAGTTTCAAATAATCTATTTTAAAAGTACATAGTGTGTGAATAATGTTCCTCTCCATTCATCCTTTCTCTTCTCTGTCTCTATTTCTCTCATTGTCGTCCAGTGAGAACCAACTCATAGCTGACCTTCCATTGGGTCCAAGGATGTAAAATGAATGAGAAGAGATTGCCCATTTTTCTCGCAAGGACCCACTGGTGGATTCAAAGCCCCAAGAAGATGTGTCCTTTGAGTTAGTAACCATCACCATCAGAGCTCCCTAATATGAACTAAGTAATGAAGCTAGTATATGTTGTAAAGCTTTATAATCCGCAGGGGAAAATGGAAGCATCAATAACAGCTCCAGTCTGTTATTTACAGAGTATCTTTTTGTTCAAGCTCGAAGAATTTCACAGAGGAACTGTATTTTCCCAAGGTCAACAAGAACTTTAAATCTACCTAAAAGTCTTTCAGTTTTTTGCCTATTTGATGCAAAACAGAACAAATTTTTACAATTTTTAAGACAAATTTTAAGAAATGGCAGAAGCACAAGTAAATAACCTTTGAGCATGTAATCCAGTTAATTTTTGGAGTATGTATGTGAGGAGGGGATATTAATAACCATATGTCTATTTGATAGACATCTGTTCAATGACTACCCTTGAGATGGACTTTTTTTATTTGGCTACACAATCAACTCCCATGGTAGTAAAAATCAGGAAACAAAAAGTCGTGCTGTATCAGGTAAATATACTGTCAAGGATCTCTTCTTCAAAATATTAAAAACCAACGAAGGCAGTTTAACGAACAAGATGTGCCTGACCCAACCCATGGTATTTTCAATTGCTTCATCTGCATGTGAAAAGTGAACAATTACAAAGGAAGACTGAAGCAAACTGTATGCCTTTAAAGTACGCTGTTGGCAAAGAGTATTGAATATATCAGACACTGCTGAAAGAATAATTTGTCTTGGAGGAAGTGTAACCAGGGCACTCTTTAGTGGCAAGGCTGGTGGAACTTTGTCTTTCGTACCTTGACAATCTTGTGCTGGTACCAGGAAAAGAAAATCATGCTTGGAAGAATAGATAATCAGTTGAAGAGAGGGAGACTCAGTGAGATGGACTGGCACAGTGACTGCAACAATGGGCTTGACCATGGCACAGAGTGTTAGGATGGTGCAGGATAGAACATCCTTTCTCTTGTTTATAGGGTTTCAATCGTTGGTAGCTAACAACAAAACAGCAGTCTTATGTTCAGTACCTAGAAGTTACTTATTGAATGTGATGAACAACATAAAAATCCTGGCAGCTCATGGAGTACTCTTCTCCAACACTTCGCTGTTGCACAAACAACTAAAACTTCATAATTTCTAATCCATTTCTAGGGCACTTTTTTTTTTAAAGAAGAGGCTGTGGCACCAGGGATATCATTGCTGATGTCATATGGATCCTGGCTGAAAGTAAGGAATACCAGAAGAATGTCTATTTTTGCTTTATTGATTTTGAAAAGGCATTTGACTGTGGATCATAACAGGTTGTGGCTGACATTGATAAGAATGGGAATCCCAGAGCACTTCATTGTGCTCACAAACCTATACTTAGACCAGGAGGTTGGTGTGCAAACAGAACAAGGGAACACTACACGGTTTAAAATAATGAAGGGAATATGTCAGGGTTGTATTTTTATTTCCATACCTATTCAATCTGTATGCTGAGCAAATTATTTGAGAAGTGGGACTCTACAAAAAGGAATGTGCCATCAGGATCAGAGGGGTACTCATCAATAACCTGTGCTATGCATAAGACACAAGGTTGCTCGCTGAAAGTAATGAGAATTTGAAGCATTTGTTCCAGAAGATCAAACAATAGAGTCCTTAGAATGGATTGCATCTCAATGTCAAGAAAACAAAGACACCACTGGACCAATAGGCAGCATCATGATAGATGGAGAAAAGATTGAAACTGTCAACAACTTCATCTTACTTGGATTTACAATTAACACCCTTGGTACCAGCAGTCAGGAAATCAGGAGACTTATTACATGGGGAATGTCAGCAGTTAGAGAGCTCTTCAAACTACTGAGGAGTAATGCTGTCAGTCTGAGGACTAAGGTGTGTCTGATGTGGACTATGGTCTTTCTGACTATTTGCTATGCATCTGAGAGCTGGACAACGAATATTTATGACAGAAGAAGAATTGATGCCTCTGAGCTGTGGTGTTGGAGAAGAGCACTTAACACCCAATGGGCTGCCAAAAGAACAAACAAATATGCCTTGGAGAGGATGCATGAAGAGTGGTCTCTGTAGGCAAAGATGATGAGACTTAATCTTACATACTAAGGGCTATTCCTTGGAAAGGGACATGATACCCGGAAAGGTGGAGGGTTGGCGAAGGAGAGGAAAACCCTTGACCAGTGGACTGCCACAATGGGCTCTAGTGTGTCAGAAGTGTGAAGAAGGCACAGGATAGGATGAGGTTCAGATCTGTTATTCACAGGGTCACTATGGGCTGTACTTGACTTGATAGCACCAAATAACAACAAAAACAACAACCCAATTCCTCAATTACAAGTCCATGATAACCATGAGGCATTGATGTATAGGGTATAATTATTTATTCTTTCATCAAATATTTATCACATGCTAGCTCTAATCTGTGCCATCCTCATCATCTGTAATGCATTTGAGCCCACTGCTACAATTCCTGTGTCAATCCATCTTGTTGAGGGTCTTCTCTCTTTCACTGATCCTCTACTTTTTCAAGTATGATATCCCTTTCCAAGGAATAG